>NW_028270152.1:67885423-68041176 GCF_037043375.1 Chiloscyllium plagiosum
CCCTGACCTATCACCTTCATCTCCTCCCCCACTCACCTATTGTACTCTATGCTACTTTCTCCCCACCCCCACCCTCCTCTAGCTTATCTCTCCACGCTTCAGGCTCTCTGCCTTTATTCCTGATGAAGGGCTTTTGCCCGAAATGTCGATTTTGCTGCTCGTCGGATGCTGCCTGATTTGCTGTGCTCTTCCAGCACCACTGATCCAGAATCTGGTTTCCAGCATCTGCAGTCATTGTTTTTACCTGGACCTATTCCTACCCTAGTCACTCTTTTATTCCTGACATACCTATAGAAAGCCTTAGGGTTTTCCCTAATCCTACCAACTAAGGACTTTTCATGTCCCCTCCTTGCTGCTCTTAGCTCTCTCTTCAGATCCTTCCTGGCTATATTATAACTCTCAATCGCCCCAATAGAACCTTCACGCCTCATCTTTACATAGACCGCCATCTTCCATTTAACAAGGGATTCCAATTCCTTATTAAACCACGGCTCCCTCACACGACCCTTTCCTCCCTGCCTGACAGGTACATACTTATCAAGGACACTCAATAGTTGCTCCTTGAACAAGCTCCACATATCAATTGTGCCCATGCCTTGAAGCCTACTTTTCCAAACCACGCATCCTAGGTCGTGCCTCACCGCATCATAATTTCCCTGCCCCCAGCTATAACTCTTGCACTGCAGTGCACACTTATCCCTCTCCATCACTAGAGTAAAAGTCACCAAATTGTGGTCACTGTCCCCAAAGTGCTCACCGACCTCCAATTCTAACACCTGGCCTGGTTTGTTACCCAGAACCAAATCCAGTATGGCCTCACCTCTTGTTGGCCTGTCTACATATTGTGTCAGGAAACCCTCCTGCACACATTGGACAAACACCGACCCATCTAACGAACTCGAGCTATAGCTTTCCGAGTCAATATCTGGAAAGTTAAAGTCCCCCATAACAACCACCCTATTACTTTCACTCTTCTCCTGAATCATCCTCGCAATCCTTTCTTCTACATCTCTAGGACTATTAGGAGGCCTGTTGAAAACTGCTAACAGGGTGACCTCACCTTTCCTATTCCTAACCTCAGCCCAAACTACCTCAGATGGCGAGTCTTCATCCATCGTCCTTTCCACAGCTGTAATACTATCTTTGACAAGCAATGCCACACCTCCCCCTCTTTTACCCCCACCTCTGACCCTACTAAAACATTTAAACCCTGGAACCTGCAACAGCCAATCCTGTCCCTGTTCTACCCATGTCTCCGTAATAGCCACAACATCGAAATTTCTCACAACTTCATATGCTACAAACCAGGGACAACCTTCAGTCTGTCGTGTTTGAGCCTCATCACTGAGGAGATGTTCAAACAGAAAGTAAAGCATGTTCCCTGGTTTCAAGTCATTGGTGGGCGGCACGGTGGCACAGTGGTTAGCACTGCTGCCTCGCAGCGCCAGAGACCCGGGTTCAATTCCCGACTCAGGCGACTGACTGTGTGGAGTTTGCACGTTCTCCCCGTGTCTGCGTGGGTTTCCTCCGGGTGCTCCGGTTTCCTCCCACAGTCCAAAGATGTGCAGGTTAGGTGAATTGGCCATACTAAATTGCCCGTAGTGTTAGGTAAGGGGTAAATGTAGGGGTATGGGTGGGTTTCGCTTCGGCGGGTCGGTGTGGACTTGTTGGGCCGAAGGGCCTGTTTCCACACTGTAATCTAATCTAATCTAAAAAAAGATCTGGAGGCGATGATGGTTAGTGGTGAAGGAGATGTCACTTTTCTTTCTTGGAGACTGCTAAAGGAGCCCACACCAGCAGGTACAGCCAGCCTGGATGGAAACACCAGAACAGGTTGGTGCTGGAGCATGAAAACAGATGCCTAGCAGTGCCAGAAGAAGGTCAATGATCTCCTGTGCACCGCAAGAGTAAGCATCAACCAGTTTCTCTCTGCTACCTCCCACTTGCTCTAACTGTGCCATTGGATACACGTCTCACCAAGGTTGATGGACTACAGACCTTAGTATCATATTCATTGTGTCCACTCCAGGATTGTAGCTCACCATAACCTTCCAAACCACTAATCTTCTCACCCGCCCTTTGCTCACTTGCTGGGGACACCTCACCATCTTTCCAGCTATGCAAAGTTACTAAACTTGATTGTATACACTTCTATCACACTCAATCCCTTCTTTTGTCTCATTGCATGAAAAACCATCCCACAGCTGGGTTGAGGACCAAGATTTGTCAGGGGGGGGGTGGGGGAGAGGGGGAGGGGTGAGGGTGGGAGGAGGGGTGTGTGTGTGTGTGTGTGCGTTTGTGGTGGGACATGGCAGATGCGACTCTCTTTGAGGTGAAAGTTGTCAAGTTAGCCAGAGCAGAGCATGACCATTCATGTGGGCAGGGGAGACATGAACAACTAACCAAAACACTTCATTGTGAAGGAGCCCTAACCCTATCACTATTCTCCCATTACTGCCAACACTAGCTGTTTTGTCTTTGCCAACACTATTGCCAACACTAACTGAAGAAATTCCCTTTCTTCAGCTATGCAAGCACTAACAGTATCTGCAAAGAGGCCAGGATGGGAGCCTGTCAGCTCTTCCTCCATTTCTGAGGAGGAAGCTAGCATACCCTCAATGCATGCAACTGCAAGTTGTTTACCTGCACAATCCACCACAGTGGTCATTACCTTGGTGGATATTCTAGGTTAGAGTGGTGCTGGAAAAGCACAGCAGGTCAGGCAGCATTCAAGGAGCAGGAAAATCGATGTTTCGGGCAAAAGCTCTTCATCAGACTCTGATCTCTAGCATCTGCAGTCCTCACTTTTGCCTTGGTGGATATCCTGTCTAGACTAGATTTGCTGGGTATACCTGCAGCCAGTCAATGAGAAAATGCCCCGGTCTCTGGCACCTACCCAGGCTCCTCGGCCACTGTGCCTTGACCGATCTGCTTGTCAGGGACAGTAATTCCAGGCAGCTTTTTCAGAGGCAGTCAGTGAACTCGAATGAAGGATGGAGGAGTTCACCAATGTTCTCAGTACTGGTTCTGGCACGTGGGAGCGCAGCTGCCTTCATGGACAAGTTGGTGACCACCTTGAACTAGCAGCACTCTCTGTGTCTACGTGATATGTGCGTGTTGGCCTGTACTCTGTCACTTTACTAATAGGACCTCGGCACCAGTGGCAATTCAAGAGAAGGATGAGTGACCTTGACCTCACTCCAGGTACCTTCGCTTCTCAGGGTGGTGCCAGCAGGTACCTGGAAGGAAGAGTCACATACGAGCCTCCTGCAATGTCAGGCGGAAAAATGATATCTCCAAGCCAGATCATTAAGGGCTAGTCTATCATGGCAATAAGCAACTGAAGGAAAAAAAACGTGAAAGGCTTAGTGTAAAAGCTTCCAGTTTTGGCTTGAAGGTAAGTGCAATGCCCTTGCTTTGATTTGCGAATAGGGTGTTTTGCAGCAACAGCCGGATTTGTCTACAGCTGTCAGACAGGGAGGAATTCTTGGGAAAGTACTCAGGAATGGAAATACAGCACAAGACATCAGATTCCAAGTAGCATTAATCTGGGGAGTTTCCCAGCTCTGTGGGCTACTTTCACCATCAGACTGGGAGTCGTGGGGTCGGTGCCATGGAAACTGAGATCGACCTCCAAGTGCCAATTGTTAGCATGTCCCCATTGTCAGGCTCATAATTTGCATATGTATAAAGTAGTTTAAGTTAATAGATTCACTCATCAGTTTGTGGGTATAAGCTAATAAATTTGCTTTATACCAAAGCATACCTATATTTGTATATTCTTTTTGATCAGACCTTAAATAACATTTTAGGCATTTTCAGCCAAACAATACACTTAGCGGTGAGAGCAGGGTTTGAGTAAAATGTTCAAAAAGGAAACAGGGGAGGAGGAAAACCATGGGATGAGAATCCTAACACCTTGGATGGAGAGCAGGATGCCCCCACCACTTTAGTAAGACCCGTTCCTTGCCAACAGCCTAACTGTCCTGTAGGCTTTACTTAACCATCTTGGAGAAAGTGAGGACTGCAGATGCTGGAGATCAGAGCTGAAAATGTGTTGTTGGAAAAGCGCAACAACCTCCATATACATCATATCATCTGTCGTCATTTCCACCACCTCCAAACGGACCCCACCACCAGGGTCCCTCCCCTCCCTCCCCTCCTCATCAGCGTTCCAAAAAGACCACTCCCTACGTGACTCCCTCGTCAGGTCCACACGCCCCCCCTACCCAACCTCCACTCCCGGCACCCTCCCCTGCAACTGCAAGAAATGCAAAACTTGCACCCACACCTCCCTCCTTACTTCCCTCCAAGGCCCCAAGGGATCCTTCCATATCCGCCACAAATTCACCTGCACCTCCACACATATTATTTACTGCATCCGCTGCACCCGATGTGGCCCGAACAGGCCGCCTACTTGCGGAACGTTTCAGAGAACACCTCTGGGACACCCGCACCAACCAACCCAACCACCCCGTGGCTCAACACTTCAACTCCCCCTCCCACTCCACCAATGACATGCAGGTCCTTGGACTCCTCCATCGCCAGACCATAGCAACACGACGCCTGGAGGAAGAGCACCTCATCTTCTGCCTAGGAACCCTCCAACCACAAGGGATGAACTCAGACTTCTCCAGTTTCCTCATTTCCCCTCCCCCCACCTTGTCTCAGTCCCGACCCTTGAACTCAGCACCACCTTCCTAACCTGCAATCTTCTTCCTGACCTCTCTGCCCCCACCCCCACTCCGGCCTATCACCCTCACCTTAACCTCCTTCCGCCTATCGCATTTCCAACGCCCCTCCCCCAAGTCCCTCCTCCCTACCTTTTATCTTAGCCTGCTTGGCACACCCTCCTCATTCCTGAAGAAGGGCTCATGCCCCAAACATCGATTCTCCTGCTCTTTGGATGCTGCCTGATCTGCTGCGCTTTTCCAGCACCACATTTTCAGCTCTTTACTTAACCATCCCCAAGCGTTACTGTTGTTTATTTCTTTATCTAACTAACTAATGTGTCACAGTGATAATGGTTTAATTAGCCTTAAGTTGGAGAAGCAGCAGTCTTTCATTGAAGTTATCATGTCATGGCATATTTGAAAATCCAATTTATAGATAATTTAATGGAAACATTAAGATCATCAGCAGTGAATTTGCACTAAGATTGTACGAAATGAAATAGTATTATGAGTGTGCGCTTCATAGACTTGCAAAATAGGTTAAGAAAGAAACAAGGAGAAAGTGAGGACTGCAGATGCTGGGGATCAGAGCATAAAAATGTGTTGCTGGAAAAGCGCAGTAGGTCAGGCAGCATCAAAGGAGAAGGAGAATCAACACCCTTCTGGCTTATGTCCGAAACGTCGATTCTCCTTCTCCTTTGATGCTGCCTGACCTGCTGTGCTTTTCCAGCAACACATTTTTATGCTATGAAAGAAACAACTGAGTTCAAATCTCACGGGAATTAGTTAGCTCACTGTGCCCATTTGTGTGCTTTACAGTCAGATCAAGAAAATAGAAAGCTGCCGGGTAAAAATGATTACCAACAGGGAAGTATTGTACCCATACAAGGAAAATATTGCAGATAGACCCAACACTGCCACTGGACAAATTGGATATTGAGGATGATTGGATACAGTTACAGTAGAGATCAACAGGTCCCCTTCCTTCAGTGCAGTTAAAGATGTACCCCGTGAAAACTGGATGGCAGTCACAGAGAGTTCCCATGTCAGTGAGGACAGCATCTCTACCACTCGACTCAAATCAACACTGAAACAAAGAGTAGTCCAAAAGCATCATAGGTTCAAGACTTTCAAATCTTCGTGCATTGCAAAGTTTAAAAAGTTATTTCTTTTTTCAAACTGCTGTAGAAAGACGCTGTGAGAAAACAAAATGGTTTACCTGTACTTAAAAACATTGATAAACCTTTTTGGAAGACACTCAAATTTGGGATGAGAAATGGTTTGGCCACATACTCGTATTGTTTCTGTGAGTAGGTGAGAAAGAGTTAGGAAAGGATTTCTTTCAGACAATAGAAATTCAAAATGCCAGTTTGGGATTATCTGAAGATTTTGACGGTTTTTAAAAACTGAATACGTGAAAATACAACCAGGACTCTGCTTATTCTGAGACCAACATTTAACTCATTCTGCTAACAATTTAAAATCTTTTCACGCACATCCTGGGTGAGGAAATGTGTGATTTTGGACAGGACTAAATTCTGGACATTATTAACCAACTGGGATTCTTCCCAAGCCACAGTGGATTTTGGAATTTTTCTTCATATTTGAGCAAGTCTCAAGAACTCAGCAAGGGAGCGGGAAGTTTTGTGGAGATGGTCCTTGGAAACAGGAGAAGAGGCTGAGGGGTGACCTAATAGAGGTTTACAAAATTATAACGGGCATGGATAGGATAAATAGGCAAAGTCTTTTCCCTGGGGTCGGGCAGTCCAGAACTAGAGGGCATTGGTTTAGGGTGAGAGGGGAAAGATATAAAAGAGACCTAAGAGGCAACTTTTTCATGCAGAGTGTGGTATGTGTGGAATGAGCTGCCAGAGGATGTGGTGGAGGCTGGTACAATTGCAACATTTAAGAGGCAATTGGATGGGTATCTGAATAGGAAGGGTTTGGAGGGATATGGGTTGAGTGCTGGCAGGTGGGACTAGATTGGGTTGGGATATCTGGTCGGCATGGACGGGTTGGACTGAAGGGTCTGTTTCCATGCTGTACATCTCTATGACTCTATGACTCTATAACCCCGAATTGACTGCAATCACTCGAATATCCAATATAAAACCGAACTCAGGCATAATTATTTCTGAAATTGGGATAGATACAATTACTTGATACAAGTTGTTAGTTCAAGCCAGGAATAGGAAAATCAACTGGATTTTAAAGGGCAAATACATTTCATTTGTTAAATTTTAATTTAAAGCTAGAGTCAATAGAAACAATCTAGGTGGTTTTAATTTGAATTAGAATGAAATAGAATACATTGTTGGGATGAAATTAGTTGACCATGAATGAAGCGAAACGTTGATTCTCCTGCTCCTTGGATGCTGCCTGACCTGCTGCGCTTTTCCAGCACCCACACTCTTGACTCTAATCTCCAGCATCTGTAGTCCTCACTTTCTCCATGAATAAAAATTGTCAGCCCAACAGCACTGCTGAGGCTATACATGAAAGAAACTTTTGAGTCTATTGTGAGTTTTGAATTTGGATGTGGAGAAGATGGTGTTAGACTCGGGTGGACAAAGTCAAAAGTCACATGACATCAGGGTATAGTCCAACAGATTTAGTTAAAATCACAAGCTTTCGGAGCACTGTTCCTTTGTCAGGTGAAGTGACGTTGAATTTGGAGTTATTTTAAAAGAAGTTGAGTATGATCATTCAGATATATACCCTGACAAATGCTTTAAGAACTACTAATGCTAGCGCCATGCGATGTTGATGCACTTTCTCACTGCTGTTGTCACAGTCACGTAGGGCAGGTTATGTTTGAATACTTTAAAGTGGAACCACTTGAAAATATCACGCATGCAATCACATCGATAATGAAGCTTTCATTCAGTAACATGAAAGGTGAAGGAATGCCAAAATAACAAGGTTCACATGTCCTCTGTGCTAAGAAAGGGTTGCTCGCCAGATAAGCAATAGTTTCATACACCAACTAAAGAAAGTCCAAACTCAACTCATTCATCCTGGAATTGGTATGATCAGACTATAAGGCTGTCTCTTAGGGTGTGAAATGCATTACTCTGTCATGATGTGTTGGAAGACCCTCCTGGTTAATGTTTTTATTGCCTCATCCTCCAAGGATCCCCTGTTTTCTCCACATCCAGGAGAACCCTCCCTCTTCAGCTATTCTGGTTGCAGGGTGCAAGCATGCTACAATGATGCAGGACATTCTTTCTGAGCTGTACTGCAAGGTCCCACACAGGATGCTGGGGCCCAGACACCAAAATTTCAACTTCAGGAGGCTTACCTCAACCAGCGCAAAACCCAAAACAGGAACTCCAATGTTACATAATTGGGCAGCACTTGCCAAATAAAGCTGGGTGCACTTATTACCGCACTAAGATAATTAGTTGAGATCACAATGTGGCTCATTTCCACTTGCTAGAAATAACCTGCATTCATCTGTAGTGATGCTTTCCCTGTAAACAAAAACACTATGCTCAGGCCATGTGTATTTTTTGAATTTTTCAGGTGTTTGGGGATAGTTCAGCTTCACATTGCTTCCCCCTGACAACATCGTGGTCAATCAGTGTTCACTTACATCCCAGTCAGCACCCTTTTCTCCTGCCATATAATGTCTTGCGATTATTTGACATGTGGCAGTCTTGCATTTGTCCTGATGAGTGCGAGAGGAAGTGTTTCAGCAAAATGTCCAGCGATATCCAAGTGCGATTTTAATTTTGCTATTACATCCTATGCTGTGCGTAGGAATAAATTACTGCAGATGCTGGAATCTGTATTGAAAATAACAAATGCTGGAGATCACAGAGTCACATAGCATCCATGGAGAGAGGGCAAGCTAACGTTTAGGGTCTAGATGAGTCTTCATCAGAGCTGAAAATAAAGTGTGGAGGGACAGCACTTGTGATACAGTTTGAGGCAGAGCTGTGAGGGTGCACTGGGACTAGTGGGTGTAGGGTCCCAGTGAAAACAGATACTGGTGGTTCAGATTAACTGATTGAAAAGTGAGAATGGCAGAACAATGGTGCGTCTACTACCAGACTTGATAGTAAATGGGAAAGGGGGGAGGGGAGGACATGATAACAAGCTAAAATAAAGGAAATAAATGGTTCACAGTTTAAAGGTGTACCTTTCTGTGCACCTGCTCCAACTGTAAGTAAGATTAAATGAAAGGTGTGTCCAAACACCCACATTGAAAGTATTGACCACACTTCAGGTGATTTAGCTGTTGGACCATAATCATTGACTGCTTTACATTGGGTACATAGAATCATGGAGTTCCTTCAGTGCAGAAAGGGGCCATTCAGCCCATTGAGTGTGCACTGACCCTCCAAAGAGCATCCATCCTACCCTTGCATTTCCCATGGCTAATCCACCTGACCCGCATATCTTTGGAGGAAACCAGAGCATCTGGCAGAATCCCATGCAGGTACAGGGAGAGCATGCAAACTCCAGACAGTCACCCAAGGCTGGAATCAAATCTGGGTCCCCGGTGCTACCACGCTGCCCTAATCTTGGGCATTTTGGAAGAGATTCTTTAATCTGACTTAAAAGTTCTCAACTTGATGGAAGTGGTCCACTCTGAGTGTAAAGTGGATATAGGAATGTCCAAAATGGTGGGAATAAGAGAAGCATGCAATCCATCTTAGAGGTGCGCTGTCCACTGAAGTTAGAAAATTAGAGTTTATAGGGCCATGCTTGAAACAACTGTGAGATGCTTTCATACAAAAATTAAAGGTCTAATTCTGGTTTAATGCACTGCCTTTGCAAAGCTGGCCTGGCCTAAATTCCATCGGCACTGGACTAACAGAATAATCAGGTCTCTGCCTGTGAAGGGACCACAAAAAGGTCACCAGCAATATACATTTTCTTTAGAATATTGAATGAGCAACTGGGAGGGGAGGCACCACAGTCCCTGAAGCACTGAAGACTATTGGTAGCTTAGATCTGGACCTCTCTTGATCATTTCATTCCTCTCCGTCTTAAATACCCTGGAAACCTGCCCCCACCTTTTCAGATTGTCTGCCAGCCTCATGACTGCTTCCAACATTTACTAGTCAATTACACTCCCCCTCTCTCACCAAGTCCCTTCTCCAAATTGCCTGTCTTTCACAGAATGGAAATGCCTATACCATCATGCATCATGTAGGGTGGCACAGTGGCTAGCACTGCTGCCTCGCAGCACCAGGGACCTGGGTTCAATTCCAGCCTTGGGTGCCTTTCTGCGTGGAGTTTGCACATTCTCCCTGTGTCTGCATGGGTCAAAAATGTGTGGGTCAGGTGAATTGGCCATGCTAAATTGCCCAGAGTGTTAGGTGCATTAGTAGGGAGTAGGTGAATGGGTCTGGGTGGGTTACTCTGCAGAGGGTCGGTGTGGACTTGTTGGGCCGAATGGCTTGTTTCCACACTGTAGGCAATCTAATCTGATAATGGTCCAAAATTCAGTGTCAATTTACTGGTGGGCTGCCTAGGTCGAGTTAACATCTGTCTACAGCTCTTCAGACTCATTAACCAGGCCCCAAAGTTCAATGTCGGGCATCAGTTAGCTCAAACCATTTCAACTCAAGGATTCAGCTCTGAGGAAGGATCATTCGGCCGGAAACATTAACTGTGATTTCTCTCCACAGATGCTGCCAGACCTGCTGAGCTTCTCCAGCAACTTCTGTTTTTGATTCCACCTCAAGGATTGTTTAGCTTCTGTGTCTAAAGCTGACTTGTTATAAGGCCAGATGCAATACATCTAAGTTGTGTGACAGGACATTGACCTGAAACTGTAACTTTGATTCCTTCTCCACATATGCTTCCTGACTTCCTGATTATTTCCAGCATTTTTCTGCTTTTAGTTTATGTTGTCCAATGCATCTAAACTGTCCATCTTTCGCATTTGGCTTGGATTTATGGGCAGAAGCTTGTTGAGATGTCAGGGCAACTGTCTGTCAGTTTCAGAGCCAGTGAGAGACTCATACTGCCTCTTCCAGGTAAGACCATACAATATAGGAGCAGGATTAGGCCATTTGGCTCATCATACTGCTCCACCATTTGATCATGGCTGATATGTTTCTCAACCCCATTCTCCTGCCTTCTTCCCATAACCCTTGATCCCCTTACCAATCAAGAACATATCTATCTCTGTCTTAAATACACTCAATGACTTGGCCTCCACAGCCCTCTGTGGCAATGAGTCCCACAGATTCACCACTCCTTGGCTAAAGAAATTTCTCCTCCTCTCAGTTCTATAGAGTCATCCTTCACTCTGGGGCTGTGCCCTCGAGTCCTAGTCTCTCCTACTAGTGGAAACATCTTCTCCATGTCCACTCTATCCAGGTCTCTCAGTATTCTGTAGATTTCAATGTAAACCCCCTCATCCTTTTAAACTCCTTCAAATACAGAGCTGTAGTCCTCGGCCTCTTTCCTTTTTACAAGCCCTTCATACATCTTTCCTTAGATACAGGGCCCAAAACTTCTCACAATATTCTAAATGCAGTCTGACTACAGCCTCATACAGCCTCTGCTCTTGTACTCTGGCCTTCTTGACACGGATGCTATTGGGTGGCACGGTGGCACAGTGGTTAGCACTGCTGCCTCACAGCGCTAGAGACCAGGGTTCAATTCCCACCTCAGGCAACTGTCTGTGTGGAGTTTGCACATTCTCCCCGTGTCTGAGTGGGTTTGCTCTGGTTCCCTCCCACAGTCTAAAAATGTGCAGGTTAGGTGAATTGGCCATGCTAAATTGCCCGTAGTGTTAGGTGTAGGGGAATGGGTCTGGGTGGGTTGCTCGTTGGAGGGTCGGTGCGGACTTGCTGGGCCAAAGTAAATTATATTTGTCCTCCTAACTGCCAACTGAACGTGCATATTAACCTGAAGAGAATCCTGAACTAGAATTCCTGAGGGCCTTTGGGCTTCAGATGTTTGAAGCCTTTCCCCATTTTAAAACCAGTCTACACCTCTTTCCTTCCTACCAAAGTGCATAACCTCAGACTTTCCCACATTGTCTTCCATCTGCCACTTCTTTGACCACTCATGTCGCAGGTCCAAGTCCTTCTGCAGCCTCCCTGCTTCCTCAGCATCTCTCCACCTAGCTTTGTGTCATCTGCAAACTGAGTGCCCTCAGTTCCTTCATCCAGATCGTTAATGTGTAAGGAGAGTAGTTGTGGTCCCAACACTGATCCCTGTGGAACGCCACCAGCTACCATCCTGAAAAAGACTCCTTTGTCCCTACTCTCTGTCTTCTGCCAGTCAGCCAATCGCCTATCCATGCAAGTATCTTATGCCTGAACACCATGGGCTCTTATTTTATTTAGCAGTCTCCTGTGAAGCACCTTGTCAAAAGCCTTCTGGGAATCCAAATTGATCACATTCATTGGCTCCTCTTTGTCTGAAGTCCACTGAATCACACATCAGTCAGACAGTGGATGGCACTGGTCTAGTCATGTCCTCTGCCTATGGTCAGAGGACATGCTAGTCACCAACTCCATCTACTGGAGCTAACAATTCCTCTCAAAGTTCAATTTTGCACTTAAGTTTTATCATGAGAGAGGAAAGATATAAAAGAGACCTAAGGGGCAACTTTTTTCACGCAGAGGGCGGTACATGTATGTAATGAGCCTCCAGAGGAAGTGGTGGAGGCTGGTACAATTGCAACATTTAAACGGCATCTGGATAGGTCTATGAATAGGAAAGGTTTGGAGGGATATGGGCTGGGTGCTAGCAGATGGGACTAGATTAGGTTGGGATATTTGGTCAGCATGGACGAGTTGGACCGAAGGGTCTGTTTCCGTGCTGTACATCTCTTTGACTCTATTTACATGAATGGAGTGTTAACTTCCTCTTGAAATTCCAAAATTTCGAAATCTGGCAAAGACAATCAACCCTGGGAAAATTAATATGTGTTGATTTGAATGCCCGTACTGTGGCTAGAGGTTCATGGGAGATGACAACACTCACTGAGTGTTTGGCAGTGAAGACCGGGTCAGATTGTTGGGTCAGCTAAATTGGTTCAAACCCTGCCTTCCTCTTCAACCTCCTCCTGATTTGCCAGAGAGCCAGCTTATTTGAAACTGGGCTGGAAATTGGATTGTCATTGGAACGTTTAAAAACAATTATAGCACAGAAGAAAGTAATTCAACCCAAGAGATCAGTTCATCGTCTCTGTAGAGCAATTCAGTCTGCCCCATTCTCCCACTGTTTTCCCGTAACTCTGTAAAATTATTTCCCTCAAGTGCCCCAACTAAATTTTGTTTCAAATCATTAATTGTCCCTGCTTCCAACCCCTAATAGAGAAAACCAGACAAAAGTAGATGTTGGCTCACCTATTTTATTTTCCGTCATCCTGGCAGTCAAATAGTATGATAATTAAGTTGCTACTAATTAGGTAATCAATCCCTTTAAGCAACTCGAGGAAACCTTTCAGTGATGGAGAGCTTTGAGTATCATTGGGACCCATTCCTAAGGAACCCATTCCTCCCAAACAATCCTCTACTCATCCTGTTTCAAATGATCCCATGCATGCTATCCAAAAGTATTTAGCAACACGTTGGTTGAGGTATCTGTGTCATTCTGCAGACCCAAATTAATTGACACTAAAGTCGCTGCTTGTTCATTGAGTCCTGCCAGCCCGCCTCATTAAATGTTTCTGCACTCTGAAAACTCAGCAAAAGGTGGCTTCTTAGATTACCTACTGTGGGGATACAGGCCATTTGGCCCAAACCGACCCTCCAAAGAGTAACCCACTCAGACCCAATTCCTTCTGACTAATGCACCTAGCACTATGGGCATGACCCATCCACTTGACCCACAAATCTTTGGATTGTGGGAGGAAACTCTATGCAAAGAGTCACCCAAGGATCGAACCTAGGTCCCTGGTGCTATGAGGCTGCAGTGCTAACCACAGACCCACCATGCAGCCGTTCTTAGCTGCAGTTCTGTAAACAAAGACAAACTTCCATTTATATAGCAAATCCTATCACCTCAGGAGGTTACAATTGGCTGCCAATGATGTTCTTTCACTGTTGCAACATAGGAAAATGCAACAGCCAAAACAACAAGCTTCCCAGCTGAAAGAATCTGTTTTTGCAATAGTGATTGGCCTCAACACTGGGGAGCCCTCCCTTGTCATTTTACAAACAGCATCATGGGGTGATGTAGAATCAAGTGCCTCAGTTTAATAGCTCAACTGAATGCAAGTACTCCCTCAGTTCTCTACTGAACTGAAATGTTAGCCAGGATTATGCCATTAAATCCTTGGAGTAGGATAATGAATGCAAGGTCATCTGACTCAAAGGCAATGCTGCTTAACTCTGAGCCAAGGCTAACACTAAGCTGTGTTCTGTGCAGTTTATTAATGGCTGCAATTATATATTAGAACGTGCATTGAAAATTGAGAATGTAGGTGATATTGTGAAGCACAAAGGGTAAAGATCTGGTATTGATTTTGCACTTAGGTTGCATACATGTGAGCTAAAGGCTTAACTAAAATACATTTAAACATAGTTTGTATACAGCCAATGGTCCATAGTGGTCTATTATTTATTGGTGGTGAAACATTTGCACTGGCGCTGTAACAACAAAAGGATCATAGATGAGGATGAGTCATCATCCATTCCCAAACTTTATTTTCCAAACCTTAACATAGAACCAGCAGGCAATCTTTTACAGCTCTGTACTAACTAGTTGCAAGACTAAACTGAAAAAGAGAGGGATTTACACTTACATAGTGTGTTTAACAAACCTAACTACCCCAAAGCACGTTATCGCCAGTGAAGCACTTTTGAAATACAGGTACTGCTGTAAGGTAGAAAGTGCGGCAGCAAATATTTACAGAAGGTAATGTGATGCTTGCAAGATAATCTGTTTTTGGTGATCATGGATGAGGGATAAATGTTGGCCTGTGCACTGGAAGGATTCCCTGGCTCCTTGAAATTGCACAATGTCTATGCAATAGGAAAAACAAGACTTTGAGCTGAAATCTCAACCATGGGACAGCATTTCCAGCAGTGCAGCTCTCCCCCATGTATTGCACTGAAGATTTGGACTAAATGTTTTTGTCCTCAGGCTCTAAAGCAGGACTTTGTACCCACAACTTTCTGATTTGGGGCAAGTGTGCTACTTACTGACCCACGACTGTCAGTCTGTTTTCCCAATGTCAGTAATTAGCCTTATTAAATGGAGTAGGCTGGACTCAGGATCATTGTTGTGTAAGGCGATGGTTCAGGAGGAGTCAATGTTGCATTAAGCTTCACCCATGCTGATAATGCCATACACTGTTTGATGGCAACAATGGAGGTCAACACAAAGTCCCGAGAGGAGAATATGTGTTCTGCACAGCTTCTGTGAGTGCTAAGTAATTATGCCCAGCAGGTTAATTTATATGAGACCAATTGCTATCATTCAATAAACTACGTATTATGCAAAATAAGTGCCTCTCCCGTTTAGACTTATCAATGGTCTATCCTCTATTACCAATAATTAGACAGAATCAATACTCAACTAGAGAATTGAATTAGCTTTATTGTCACATGTACTCAAATGAATACAGTGAAAAGTTTATAAGTTGCCACTCTCAGCACCATCTTACGTCCAGAGTATGTAGGTACAATGCTTAGTTACAGAATAGAGAAGCAAGGAAATGAGAAAATGAGGAATGTAGTGATATTTGTTGACGGCTGTCCCAAATAGCCCCATGACACGGCCTCTGTGCTTACGGTCTGTTCCCTGGGACACACGCAGAGACAAACATCCGTTGCATCTGGAGGACCATCAACTCGGTGAAAGATGCTGTTTGGTCTGCTCGAAACTTGCTGGTCTTCCAGTTGAAGGAGTTGACCCCAACCAAGTGTTGCGGACTGGCACATTCCAAGGTCCAGGACTACGTGCTGAGGGATGCAGCAAAGCTTGGGGCAGCTGCCGCCAAGGCGCAATGAGGAAAGACCACCATGTAAGGTCTTCCTGCCAAAGAGAAACAGGGGTCCATTCAGTAATTGAGCCCTCAGCAAAATGCCAAGAGGTTGATTGTAAATATAAAGAATGGTGAACATCAAAGCTTAATTTGTTCTCTGTAGGTGAAGAAAGTATTGATCTGGATGGCTTCATCAACTGTACATGGACATAAAGATAGATTTTTATGAAGAAAGCTTTTTTGTGCATAAAAAATAGAGACATGAGGCAAAAAAACGTAAATGACAGGTATACACAGTCCAGCTATAGGTGAGGAAAACAGGTAGCAAAGCAAAATTAACAAACATCACAGTTTCTTTCCATAGGCTCTCTGGGTCGGTGGGGTGGGGGGTTCCATATGGTTTGACTACTGGCATTAATAACTGACATCCTTGCTTCGAACACTGGTCACTGCCATCCCCGCTTCAGGCATTGGTCACTGATGTCTCTACATCGAGTTGCCGAATGTCGACCCGGCTTCTGAGGCCGGGGCCAGGTGTCCAAGGCAAAGACGAGGGAGAGAAGGGAGGAGAGAGGGAGATTCAAAAAAAGGAAAAAGAAGAAAATTGTCCAGAGTGGAGGAGCTCCGACTAGATAGGTGACCTACTCCACAGGAGAAAGGGAAGATGGTTGGCAGTGAACTATCCAAGCCAGAATACAGCAATTGTGTTTGGTACTGACTGTTTGATGTTGGAGTTTTGACCGACTATGTTCCTGTGAAGTACCTTGGAATGTTTTATGACACTTAAAGGCATGATAGAAGTGCAAGTTATCAATGCGTTCCTGATGCCATTTGGAAGATCATGTAAATGCTAGTGACTTAATGCTCCAAATTGCCAATGATGATATACATATCAACTAACCAAGCCCGACATGTGAATGAATCTGTGCTGACTTTCCTTAATTAATTAATTCATATTTGTCGAAGTGACTATCTTTTTGTTTTGCTTTCTCTCCAGTTAAACTGTCAGGTCTGTAGTTGCTGTGGTTATCCTCACACTCTTTTTTTTGAACAAATGTGCAACATTTACAATTCTCCAGTCCACTGGCACCATCCACAAACAATTGGAAGATTACAATCAGTGCTTCTGCATTTCTGTCAGTAACCTCTGATGTACCCTCTCCAGTCCTGGTTACTTATCAGCTTTAATTAACTTTCTAATACCTACATTTCATGAAATTTTAGCCCACCCAATGTCTCGATGGCCTTCTCTTCCATTATCACTTTGGCAGCATCTTTTTCCAACGAAAACAACAAATACAAAATTATTAATGTAGCATCTCACCATGCTGTGTGCCTCAATGTCATAGAGTCATACAGACCCTTCAGTCCAACTAGTCCATACCAACCATTTTGCCAAACCTAACTAATCCCACCTGCCTGCATTTGGCTCATGCCCCCTCAAACCTCTCCTCTTCACACACCTCCAAATATCATTTAAGTGTTGTGACTATACCTGCATCCATCACTTCCTCCAGCAGTTCATTCCATACATAAACCACACTCTGTATAAAAACATTCTTTCTTGTCTCCTTTTTCAGTCTTTATCCTCTCACCTTAAAAATACACCCCCTAGTTTTGAACTCCCACACCTGAGGGAAAAGACCCTTGCTATTGACCTCATCTATGCCCCTCATGATTTTATAAATCTTTATAAGGTCACAGCTGAACCTTCTACTCTCCAGTGAAAGAAAGTCCCAGCCTAGTCAGCCTATTCTTATCTGTCAAACCTTCCACTCCTGGCAACACCATGGTAAATCTCTTCTGAACCCTCTCCAGTTTGATTTATAGGCGGCATGGTGACACTGTGGTTAGCACTGCTGCCTCACAGCGCCAGAGACCGGGGTTCAATTCCCACCTCAGGCAACTGTCTGTGTGAAGTTTGCACATTCTCACCATGTCTGTGTGGGTTTCATCCGGGTGCTCCGGTTTCCTCCCACAGTCCAAAAATGTGCAGGTTAGGTGAATCGGCCATGCTAAATTGCCTGTATTGTTAGGTGTAGGGGTATGGGTGGGTTGCTCTTCAGAGGGTCGGTGTGCACCTGTTAGGCCAAAGGGCCTGTTTCCACACTGTAAAGTAATCTAATAATATCCTTCCTATAACAGGGCAGTCAGAACTGGAAACAGTAGTATAGAAAAGTCCTTAACAACATCCTGTACAACCTCCCGTGACATTTCAACTCCTATACTCAAAGGCCTGAATATTGAAAACAAGCATGCTAAACGTCTTCTTAAGCACCTGTCTACACGACACAAATTTTAAAGAATTATGTACCTGAACCGCTTGGTCTCTCTGTTCTGTAACACTATCCAGAGCCCTACCATTAATTGTATAATTCCAGCCATTGCTTGTTTTACCAAAATGCAATGCCTCACATTTAGAGTCATAGAGATGTACAGCAAGGAAACAGACTCTTTGGTCCAACCCGTCCATGCCGACCAGATATCCCAACCCAATCTAGTCCCACCTGCCAGCACCCTCCAAACCCTTCCTATTCATATACCCATCCAAATGCCTCTTAAATGTTGCAATTGTACCAGGCTCCATCATATCCCCTGGCAGCTCATTCCATACACGTACCACTCTCTGCGTGAAAAAGTTGCCCCTTAGGTCTCTTTCATATCTTTCTCCTCTCACCCTAAACCTATGCCCTCTAGTTCTGGACACCCTGACCTCAGGGAAAAGACTTTGCCTATTTATCCTATACATGCCCCTCATAATTTTTAAACCTCTATAAGGTCACCCCTCAGCCTCCAACGCTCCAGGGAAAACAGCCCCAGCCTGTTCAGCCTCTCCCTGGAGCTCAGATCCTCCAACCCTGGCAACATCCCCTTGTAAATCTTTTCTGAACCTTTTCAAGTTTCACAACATCTTTCCGATAGGAAGGAGATCCAAATTAAACTCTGTTTACCACTCCTCAGCACATCGAGCCAATTAATCAAGATCTCTTTGTAATCTTACATAATCTTCTTCACTGTCTTCCTTTTGACCCCTATTCTTCCACTTTTGCTATTTAGTTGCCTATAAAAAGATATTTGAATTCCTCAATGCATTACCTATATTTGGGGCAGCACAGTGGCTCAGTGGTTAGCACTGCTGCCTCACAGCTCCAGGGACTTGGGTTTGATTCCAGCCTTGGGCTACTGTCTGTGTGGAATTTGCACACTCTCCCTGTGTCTGTGTAGGTTTCTGCTGGGTGCTTCAGTTTCCTCCCACAGTCCAAAGATGTACAGGTGCGACGAATTGGCTGTGCTAAATTGCCCAGAGTGTTCTGGGAGGTGTTGGTTAGATGTACTAGTCATGGTTAAATAGAGGGTAGAGGGAATGGGTTGGGTTTGCTACTCTTCAGAGGGTCAGTGTGGACGTGTTGGGCCGAAGGGCCTGTTTCCACATTGCAGAGATTCTATGATACCAGTCACTTCTCAAACTCTTCCTTTACCTCTCTCTGATTTTCTGCATCCAAACCATCTCCTCTTTGAACATAATCCATTGCTAATTTACAATTCTGACCAACCTTCATTCCAACTGACCTACGACATATCTGTCATTACTCATTGAAATTGGTTATCCTCCAATAAAGTAATTTCAGTTTTGGGTCGCTGTATTAAATAGTGTTATATGGTCCGCATGGTAGACAGGTTAGCAAGGTTGATTACGGGGAATACGTGGGGAACTAGCCTTTTGCATACAGAACTGGCTTGAAGCTAGAAGACAGAGGGTGGTGGTGGAGGGTTGCTTTTCAGACTAGAGGGTTGTGACCAGAGGTGTGCCATAAGGATCAGTGCTGGGTCCACTGCTTTTCATCGGTTATATAAATGATTTGGGTGTGAACATAGGCAATATGATTCGTAAATTTGCAGATGACACCAACATTGGAGGTGTAGTAGACAGCCAAGGAGACTACCTTAGAGTATTGAAAGCAATTGGGCGGCACGGTGGCACAGTGGTTAGCACTGCTGCCTCGCAGCGCCAGAGACCCGGGTTCAATTCCCGCCTCAGGCGACTGACTGTGTGGAGTTTGCACATTCTCCCCGTGTCTGCGTGGGTTTCCTCCGGGTGCTCCGGTTTCCTCCCACAGTCCAAAGATGTGCAGGTCAGGTGAATTGGCTATGCTAAATTTCCCATAGTGTTAGGTGTAGGGGTATGGGTGGGTTGTGCTTCGGTGGGTTGGTGTGGACTTGTTGGGCCGAAGGGCCTGTTTCCAGACTGTAGGTAATCTAATCTAATCTAAGGTGGAGAACAGCTAGCTTCTTTGCTTACTGTAGTCCATACACACATAGTGCTGTTAGGATGGTGTCCCAGGATCTTGACCCAGTGACAGCGAAGGCACAGTAATATATTTCCAAAGTCAGGATGGTGAGTGGCTTGGAGTGGAATTTGCAGGTGGTGGTGTTAACATGTATCTGTTGCTCTTGTCTTGGGTGATAGAGATTGTGAATTTGGAGACTGCAAAGGAGCTTTGGTGTAGTGCATCTTGTAGTAGTACACACTGGTGAAATTTAAGCACACTGTTTTGAGCTGAATGTTATTAAGCTTCTTGAGCTGCATTCACTGGGCAAGTGAATGGCATTCCATCACACTCCTGACTTATACTTTGCAGATGGTGGACAGACTTAGGTAAGGGGTAAATGTAGGGGCATGGGTGGGTTGCGCTTCGGCGGGGCGGTGTGGACTTGTTGGGCCGAAGGGCCTGTTTCCACACTGTAAGTAATCTAATCTAATCTAATCTAATCCAATTTGACAATGTAAATCTCGCATATTTGATATATGAGTATGTAGAATGCTAAGCCATTTCATAAAATAAAATCAAAATTCTGTGGGCGCGGTAGTTAATCTGAAATAAAAGCAGAAATGGCAAAAGAAACTCAGCTGATCAGACAGCTTTTGTGGAGAGACAAACAGAGTTAACATTCTGAGTCAATGATTCTTCGTCAGAACTGAAGTGGGTTGGAAAATAATTGCTTTTATGTTGTTGACAAATTGGGTGAATAGATGATATAAATATTTCTGCATTGGAACCCACAATTCCCTTTCTAACTTCCCACAATGTCCTGAGATACACTAGGTCAGGTCCCAGAAATTTATCCACCATTTTATTTTCTAAGACCTCCTCTTCTGTAATGTGAGCTGTTTTCAAAACATCAGTATTTATTCCCTGAGTTCTCTAGCCTTCGTTTCTTTTTCCACAAGTAAAATGGACAAAAAAAATATTCATTTAATATCTCTTCCATCTCCTGAGTTTCAATACAAAAATAACCTCTTTGACCTTTAAGGGGTATCTTCATTACCTCTTCCTCCACTGTCATCAAAGCCAGACCCTCAGTCCTCCTGCTGTCTTGGGTATTTAGAGTTCTCTTCTTCCAGAAGAGAACATAATGCATTCTGAGTGTGTAAAATGAGATTGTTGAGAGAATGGAACAATCACATCCAAGCAACTGGGGAGTGTTCGATCACACTTCTCATTTGTGCTATTTGGACAGCATTTAGTGATTCAGGTAGTGAGTTAGTCACCATGGGATTCTTAGGCATGCAGTTGCAGCCACAGTATTTAGTTTCCAGTCAATGATAACTTCCAGACTGTGTGTGTGTATGTGCGCGTGTGTGTGCGTAAGTGTGTGTGTGCCATCGCTTGCTAGTTGCCCTTGAGAATGTGTCGTGAGTTACCTTCTTGACCCTGCTTTGGATTGACGCACAATGCCATTAAGGGGAGGGATTTCCAGGATTTTGACCCAGCGACAGTGAAGGAAAGGCGATATATTTCCAAGTCAGGGAGGTGAGTAGCGCGGAGGAGAACTTGAAGGTGGTGGTGTTCCCATGTATCGCTGCCTGTGTCTTTCCAAACGGAAGTGACTTTGGGTTTAGAAGGCGCTGTAGTGAATTTCTGTAGTGAATCTTGTAGATAGCACACGCTGCTGCTACTGGATTTTGTTGATGGGAAGGAATGGATGCATGTGGATGTGGTGTCAATTAAGTGGGCTGCTTTGACCTGGATGGCATCAAGCTTCTTGAGTGTGGGCAGCCCTAACCGCACTCATCCAGATAATTGAGGAGTATTCCACCACACTCCTGACTTGTGTCTTGTGGATGGTGACAGGCTCTGGGGAGTCAAGAGGTGCATTACTCACAGCAGTATCCTAGCCTCTGACCGATTCTTATAGTCACAGGGTTTATATGGTGAGTCCAGTTGAGTTTCGGGTCTATGGTAACCCCAAGCATGTTGACAGTGAGGGTTTCAGTGATGGAAACACCATTGAATGTCAAGGGGTGGTAGTTAGATTGTCTCTTATTGGAGATGGTCAAAGCCTCGCATTTGTGTGGTGTAAATGTTACTTGCCACTTGTCAGCCCAAGCCTGGATATTGCCCAGATCTTGTTGCATTTGGACATGGACTGCTTCAATATCTGAGGAGTCACAAAAGGTGCTGAACATTGTTCAATCATCGGCTAATACCCCCACTTCTGACCTTATGGTGGAGGGAAGGTCATTGATGAAGCAGCTGAAGATGGTTGAGCCTAGGACACTACCCTGAGGAGCTCCTGCAGAGATGTCTTGGAACTGAGATGACTGACCCCCAACAACCACAATCATCTTCCTACGTGCCAGATATGACTCCAACAAATGGAGTGTTTGCCTCCAATTCCCATTGATTCTAGTTTTGCTAGGGCTCCATGATGCCACACTTGGTCAAATACAGCCTTGATATCAAGGGCTGTCACTCTCACCTTACTTCTGGAATTCAGCTCTTTTGTCCATGTTTGAGCCAAGTCTATAATAACATTAGGAGCTGAGCGGAACCCAAACTGGGCGTCACTGAGTAGATTATTGCTGAGCAGGTGCTGCTTAATAACTTTGTTGATAACACCTTCCATCACTTTACTGATGATTGGGAGTAGATGGATGATGTGGTAATCGACTGATATTTCAGTGCTATTGAATGTCAAAGAGCAATGGTTACATTCTCACTTGTTGAAGATGGTCACTGTCTAGTACTTAGTCATAGAGTCAATAAGTCTTACAGTACAGAAACAGACCTTTAGTCCAACCAGTCCATGTCAAACATAATCCTAATCTAAACTAGTTCCACCCGCCTGCTCCTGATCCATATCCCTCCAAACATTTCCTACTCATGTAGTTATCGAAATGTGTTTTAAACATTATAATTGTAATTGTATCAACAACCACCACTTCCTCAAGAGGTTTATTGCACAGGTGAACCACAGTCTGTGTAAGAAATTTTCCCCTCATGTTCCTTTTAAATCATTCTTTTCTCACCTTAGAGCTAGTCTCGAAATCCCCCATCTTGAGGAAAAGACAAGTACCATTAACTCTATCTATACCTTTCATTATTTTATAAACTTGTATACAGTTGCCTCTCAACCTGCTACACTCCAGTGAAAAAAATCCCAGCCTATCCAGCCTTTCTTTATACCTCAAACCTTCCCTCCTGGCAACATGCTGGTAAATCTCTTTTGAACCCTCTCCAGCTTAATAGTATCCTTCATATAACTGGGCGACCAAACTAGACACAGTTCTCCAGAAGAGGCCTGACCAACATCCTGTACAACCTCAACAAGATGCCCCAACTCCTATACTCAAAGGTCTGAGCAATGAAGGCAAGCATGCCAAACTCCTTTTTAACCACCCATGTTCTTTGTGTTATGAAAACGTCAAAGAATGATGTATCCGAACCCCTAAGTCCCTCTGTTCTACAACGCTACCCAAAGCCAAACCATTAACTGTATAAGCCCTACCCTTGTTTGTTGTACCAAAATGCAACACCTCACATTTATCCAAGTTGAACTCCATCTGCCATTTCTCAGTCCATTGACCCATTTGATCAAGATCCCTTTGTAATCTTAGAAAAATGCCCGGAATTCTCAGCTATGCTGAGTTAGCATGAAAGGGGAATTGAGACCTTGGGCAAAAGAGCCATAATCTTGTTAAATGCAAGGGCAGGCTTGAGGCGCTGAACAGCTTTCTCTTGCTCCTATTACCTATGTGTTTATGTTCTTATGAGACTGACTGCCCTTGACATCAAGGCCACATTTGAGAGAGTGCGGCATGAAGGAGACCTAACAAAGGTGTCATATAAATGACAATTGGCACTTATGAGCTAAAACCTGAATATTGTCCAGGTCTTGGTGCATTTAGACATGAATGGCTTCAATATCTGTTCAGGCTTGCTTTTCAGACTGGAGGCCTGTGACCAATGGTGTATTACAAGGATCAGTGCTGGGTCCACTGCTTTTGTCATTTATACAAATGACTTGGATGTGAACATAGGAGGTATTGTTAGTAAGCTTGCAGATGACACCAAAAATGGAGGTGTAGTGGACAGCCAAGAAGGTTATCTCAGAGTACAATGGGATCTTGAACAGATGGGCTGATGGGCCGTAGAGTGGCAGATGGAGTTTAATTTAGATAAACGTGAGGTGCTGCATTTTGGAAAGGGAAATCAGGACAAGGCTTATACTCTAAATGGTAGGGTTATGGGTAGTGTTGCTGAACAAAGAGACCTTGGAGTGCATGTTCATAGTTCCTTGAAAGTGGAGTTGCAGGTAGATAGGATAGTGAAGTTGGCATTTGGTATGCTTTCCTTTATTGGATAGTGTATCGAGTATAGGGATTGGGAGGTCATGTTGCGGCTGTACAGGACATTGGTTAGGCCACTTTTGGAATATTGTATGCAATTCTGGTGTCCATCCTATAAGAAATATGTTGTGACACTTGAAAGGGTTCAGAAAATACTTGCAAGGATGCTGCCAGGATTGGAGGATTTGAGCTATAGGGAGAGGCTGAATAGGCTGGGGCTGTTTTCCGTGGAGTGTCGGAGGCTGAGGGGTGACCTTATAGAGGTTTATAAAACCATGAGGGGCCTAGATAGGGTAAATAGACAAGGAATTTTCCCTGGGTGGGGAAGACCAGAACTAGAGGGCATAGACTTAGGGTGAGAGGGAAAGACTTAAAAGGGACCTCAGGGACAACATTTTTCACATGGAGGGCGATACATATGTGGAATGAGCTACCAGAGGAAGTGGTGGAGGCTGGTACAATTATAGCATTTAACAGGCATTTGGATGGGCATATGAATAGGAAGGGTTTAGAAGGATATGGGCCAAATGCTGGCAAATGGGAGTAGATTAATTTAGGATATCGGGACATGGGCATGTTGGATTAAAGGGTCTGTTTCCATGCTGTACATCTCAATGACTCTATGACTAACTGGAGTTGAGCACTGTGCAATCATCAGCGAACATCTCCACTTTTGACCTTTTGTTGGAGGGAAGCCATTTATGAAGTAGTTGAACATGGTTGCATCTCGGACAGTACTTGAGGAACTCCTGCCGATTTATCCTGGAGCTGAGATGTGACCTTCACCATCTTCCTTTGTGCTAGATATGATGCCAACCAGTGAAGAGTTTTCCCCCCGATTCCCATTGACTTGACTTTTGTTAGGTCTCCTTAATGCCACACCTTGTCAAATGTGGCCTTGATGTCAAGGGCAGTCGGTCTCATTGACGTCATAGAATCCTTACAGAGTAGAAACAGGCCATTTGGCCCAACAAGATCACATCAACATTTCAAAGAGTATCCCACCCAGACCCATCCCCCTACCCTATAACTCTACATTTACCCCTGATTAATGCACCTAATCCACATATCAATGAACACTATGGGCAACTTAGCCAATTCACCTAACCTGCACATCTTTGGATTGTGCGAGGAAACCGGAGCACATGGAGGAAACCCACGCAGACACGGGGAGAATGTGCAAACTCCACACAGACAGTCGTCCGAGGCTGGAATCGAACCTGGGACCCTGGTGCTGTGAGGCAGCAGCGCTAACCACTGAGCCACCGTGCCGCCATCAAAACACAAAAATGTCAGAAATAGGATTAAGGGAAAGCCATTCAGCCCCTCAAGCGTGCCCTTGCATTTAACAAGATTATGGCTTATCTGCCCCAAGCGTCAATTCTTCATTCATGCTAGCTCAGCATAGCTGACAACTCCCTGCTATATCAAAAATCCACCAATATCCTCTTTACATAGAGAATGCCAGGCATCCCGTGCCCCCTGGGAGAAGAAATTCCGTTGTATCTCAGTCTTAAATGAGTTTCCCTTTTTTCTTTAACAATGACGAAGGATCTGTTTCCAAGCTGAACATCTCTATGACTCTATGACTCTTTGTTTGAGATTCTCCCACTAGTAGAAACATTCTCTCAACACCTATCCTGCCAAGGACTCCTCAGAATCGTGTATGTGTCAATAAGATCACCCCTCACTTTTTAAAGCTCTAATGAATAAAGACTTATCCTGTTTAGACACTTTTGATAAATCATCCCGACAGCAATCAGCCCAGGGATCTCTTTTGAACAGCCTCCATGCTAATACATTCTTTTTTTTTAAATACAGGGAATCAAAACTGCAGACAGTGTTCCAGGTGCGACTACAAACAACACCCTGCACAGTTGTAACAAGACTTCCCTGTTTTTAAACTCCAGTCGCAAGCAACAAAGGGCAAAATTCCATTTGCTTTCTTACTTACTTTCTGCATCCGCATGCTAACTTTTCATATTTCATGGCAACACCCAGATCCCTTTTTGCTGCATATTTTTGAAGTCTCTCCTCCCATTTAAAAACAGTCTGGCTTCTGATTATTCCTACCAAAGTGGATGACCTCACACTTTCCGACATAGTTAAAAAAAAAACCATTAACCAACTTTTTGCCCATTCACTCACCCTATCTGTAGATGTTCACAGATTCCTTATGTCATCATTACAACATGCCTTCCCATATAGCTTCATTTCATCTCTAAATTTGGATACATACATGCTGCCTCCTCCTCCAAGCTAGATAATGACTAATTGAGGCCCTCGGACTGACCCTTGTAGAACTCTACTTGCTAAGTCTTTCCATCCTGACAAAGACGCCATGCTGCTTTGTTTTCTGTGTATTAACCAATCTGCAATCCATTACTTACCCCTTTAGTCCTGCTTTCCATCTTCCTCCCTTCTCAAACAGGGGAGTCACATCAGCAGTTTTCAATCCATTGGTACTCTCCCAGGATCCAGTGAGTTCTGAACTATTTCAGCCAATGTCTCCACTATCTCTGCAGCCACTTCCTTGGATACAGGCCGTCAGGCCCTATGACTTGTTTGCCCTTAGTCCCATTGGTTTGCCAAATGCACTCATGCCGGAGGTGTTTACAAAAGCTTTTTTCTCACGAGCATCTTGCTTATCTGTTATTTTTAGGATGTTGATTCTGTCCTGCACGAGAAGACTGGTTTAAATGATCTGTCATTTTCTGTTTCCTGTTGTCAATTCCCCAGTTACATTCTCCACACTTTCTTTAGCTACTCTTTTTTTAAAATATATACTCATAGAAGTGCTTGCTGGTTGTTTTCATATTAATTTTTACTTCCATAATCATTTTTCTCCCTCTTTATTAGCTTTTTATCCACAGTTAGTTCCTGAAAAGAATCCCAATCCTGAGGGATATCATTAGTTTTTGCCACCTTGCTAGCTTTGACTTTTGATTGGATACTTTTCTTGACTGCCTTTATTAACCACGGTAGTCCAATCTTCTTATCAATTCCTTCATTTCAACCAGAATAAATTTTGCTGAGTGTTTTAAAATATCTGCTTAAATGTTTGCTACTATTTATCCAAAGCCATTATCTCAGCCTGCTTTTAGATAACTCTTCCTTCATACACCTGCCATTTGCCCTGTTTAAGTTGAGGACACTGGTTTCAGACCCAAGTTCATCTCTCTCAAACTGAATTCGAAATTCTATTGTTTTGTGATTTTTAACCCCTAAAATATCCTTAAATACAAGATCTCTTATTATTCCTACTTCATTAGAATTAGAAAAATTAGGTTTTGTTGTCACGTGTACTCATGTTAAAAGATATACATTACAATCCTTCTACAGACTGTAGTCACTCCACACTGGTGATTCCACTCATGGGTCTCGCTCTCCCCCACATTGGGCCGACCCCAACTGGACTCACCTAGGCCCAAGCCCACTGACCGCCAGCTACCCAGCTCTGGGCACCCAGCCTGCTGGCTGCTCCACTCTGCTCCAGGTCTGCCAACTACTGGCCATCCTCCTCCACTCCGGCCCACCAATTATCCCGCTCTGAGCCTTCAGCTGCTACAACACTCTGATGCCATCACTGCCACTCTGTCCGCAAGGTAAGTTACAAAATTCTAAAAAAAGAGGAGAACGAGTAAAGGGAAAAGAAGTGGACAGGAAGGATGAGCTGTGGGCTGAGCTCGGACGCTGCTTACCCTGTGGCTGCCATCTTGGAATTACCCATGTCTACATCTAAAAATCCCAGGGTAGTTTCTGAACTTACTACACTGTTGGTGACAATCTTCGAGCATCTCACTGATCATTGAAAATGGACTAATGGGGCAGTAATTGCCCGGGCTGGATTTTTTGTGTACAGGATACACCTGGGCAATTGTCCACATGGTTGGGTAGATGTAGCTGTATTGGCTAAGGGCACTGCAAGTTCCAGAGTCTTAGGTATTATTGCAGGAATGTTGTCAGAGCCCAAAGTGTTTGCAATATCCAATGCCTACAGCTGTTTCATGATGTCATGTGGAGTGAATCAAATTGGCTGAAGACTGCCACCTGTAATGTAGGAAACTCTGGAGGTCTTTGTCTTACAGTGCTTCAGTTAGTGCCATGTTTGGTCTTATATCCCTCTATTCCCTTCTCCCTCTGGAACACTGTAAGCTCCCCAGTTAATGAATCAATGTTAGCTACTTTGACTACTCTGTAGGAATGAGCTCCACATTCTTACTGTTCAATGCAAAAGCATTCCTCCTATAAAAGTCACGTATAGAGAAAATTTTACAAGGATGATGCCAGAAATTAAGGTTTATAACTTAATAGAAGAGTTGTGATCTCTTCTATTGAGATAGGTTGGCTGAAGAGGCTCAAAGAATTTAGCCCAGCTGCCTGTGCTATCGCATGTAATTTCCAACACAGGTCGTTCTGCTATAATGCAACAGTTGTGTCCCTCTGCAACCTTGGACTATAAAAAGTCAAGCTATGTAAAACCACGTTAGAAAAATCGTGCTGTAGAAAATCATTATGGAATATTACTATATCCATTTAGTGGAAAGTTCACGTTATCCAAACAGCGTCCCCAACTCATCAACCGTGTTACAGCCAATTAATGTTAATGAAATGCGTGTTATAACAAAAGGATCTGGTAAATGTCATATTAGACAAACTAGTGCCTTTCTTGTATTGTGAAGTGTACTGTGAAAATGACAATTGAATGTTCCTAGCAGAGGGCTTAATGTTTTCATTAAGCAAGCAGACATAGAGCCATGTTGTTGCAGACATTCATAAAGTCACGGATAGAAATAAAGAGATATAAAATGTTCCTTGTATCAGCTTTATCTCATAAAGAGCCTATTAATTTTATACAGTGGGTAAACAATATGGCCATTAAACCTTGTGCATGGATGAAGTTAGCTTCGTTAATGTCAGGATAAATTAATGATTCAGTTCAGTCAAAGGAAGTATGGATCAGAGGTATCAGTGGTGCAATGATGTAAGATTATCTTCAGCCCACACTCCCATAGAGTGGAGCGTCACACTTCATTTATGAATTTGGTCAGTGCCCAGTGGAACAACATGTTACAAAATGCAACATCACATGAGAGGGGGGCATTGCAGATTGCACTGTTAGTGCTGAATCCAGTTGGGGTTATGAGAATAATGACCACTTTTGTTCCGATTCAAAGTTTTGGCTGATGTCAGTCGACATTTTTCAAAATGATTCCTTTTTTTAAAAAAAAGGTAATTAATTCGTGTTGCATGGGTGTCACCCATCCCTAGTTGCCCTTAATAAAATGATGATGGTCAGCCTTTTTTCAATTAGTGCAGTCTGTTATGATGAAGATGCTGACTCAAAGGTGATGAAGGAATGGCAACATACAGACTGATTAGTGAGAGAAAACCTTGCAGGAGGTTAGATTAGATTAGATTACATTACAGTGTGGAAACAGGCCCTTCGGCCCAACAAGTCCACACCGACCCACCGAAGCGTAACTCACCCATACCCCTACATTTACCCCTTACCTAACACTACGGGCAATTTAGCATGGCCAATTCACCTGACCTGCACATCTTTAGGACTGTGGGAGGAAACCGGAGCACCCGGAGGAAACCCATGCAGACACGGGGAGAACGTGCAAACTCCAAACAGTCAGTCGCCTGAGGCGGGAATTGAACCCGGGTCTCTGGCGCTGTGAGGCAGCAGTGCTAACCACTGTGCCACCGTGCCACCCACGGTGGTGTTCATCAGATCAGCAAAGCTTGAGTACTTGCCGGGCATCCTGAGGCTCCTTGCCAGTAAACACATTTTAATTTTGAGCCACTGCATCTCCAGCCTGTGTGTACCCCTTTCATGAATATAGCTATTGTTGGAGGTGCCTGGAGCTGCCACATGGTTCTGCTAGAATCCTCTTTGGCTACGCTTTCTGCCACCACCCCTTCTTCTGATGCTAGTCTATAGTGATTGGAACAAGATGAGTTCCCTAATTGGGATCTTTAACCTAGTCAAATCGGGAATCCTGGCTGACAGACATAAACAGGAATGTCAGGGGTTCTGCTTACTAAAGCCAGCTGGGTCAGTGTCATATACTATATACGTGTAAATAAAGGGTGAATTGGTGACAGGATACTAGCCTTCGTGGAGTTATTTCAGACAACACAGTTTACTAGCATTAAGTGGTGATGGATTAACCATGAATAAGTCTTTGGCAGAGGAGGCACATTCTCAAGTAACAAGTAGTAGCTCATTACATTAGCTTCACTACATTAACTACTAGCTAAAATACAGTGCTATCTCTGGGAGATAATAACTAGATCTACATTACATGGCTGAAGACTGTAGAACTGACCAACAAATTCTAACAAATGAGAACTGACAAGTTCCTCTCAGAAGTAGTCAATGGGTAAAGCTATTCCAGAGCTTTCACATTAACCCTTTCAGGCCAACTGTCTAATATAACACTATCCAGTTGGTCCCACCTCTTTGCAAGTTCCCCACAGATCAGAATCCTATCAAGCAGATTTCCCTTACTCTTCAGCAATTGCTATCTTCAGGGAACAGGGCAGTAGACATTTAGCAGTTCACTCCTTTTTGGAAACACTTGGTCACAAAATAACCTTTCACAAAACTGCCCGCCAGAAATCAACAAGATATCTGACGCAGTGGCAGTCAGCAAAACGCTCCAAGGGAACAAAGAAGCAGGAAGAGACAGTATTAAACAGCAACTCCGTGTTGTCTGAATACTGTTGGGATGTTTGGATCTCATCAGCAGTCAGAGCACAGCCCTGACAGATTTATCAAAGGCGAAGCTATAGAATGGAAATATCTCCAAGCTGCACCACTTAGAAATAACTCTTCAATCAGAGGTGACTGGGGAGCAGATCAGTATGTATTAATTGTGAACAGGGACTGTCTACGTATGCAGAATAGCCTAGAGTGTGCTCAGTTTAACAGCCTCAGATCTCTCACAAGCCCCAGCTCAGATGGAAAAGGAGTTCAATTAGTACAGATGCCAGGGAGAAATCTGTTGCTGACGCAATCTGTTGCTGATGCAAACTCACGGATCAATAACAAACTGGAGATCCACAGAGCAGGTGGGTGGCTTAAACTTGAGCAAAGACTTTCATGAGAAGAGAGCTCACTGGATTTCTTTTATTACCCCATTTGAAGATGAGTCACATCATCCTGTCATGATCCCCCTCACGGTGGCTCAGTGGTTAGCACTGCTGCCTCAAAGTACCAGGGATCCAGGTTTGATTCCACCTTCGGGCGACTGTGTGGTGATTGTACATTCTCCCCATGTCTGTGTGGGTTTCCTCCAACTGTTCTAGCTTCCTCCCACAGTCCAGCAATGTGCCGGTTATGTGGATTAGCCATGGGAAATGCAGGGTTGCCAGAATAGGGTAGGGCGTGGGTCTGGGTGAGATGCTCTTCAGAGGGTTGGTGTGGACTCGATGGGCCAAATGGCCAGCTTCCACACTGTAGGGATTTTATTCTATGAAAAGATATGTCAGGATGGTTTCCTCAGGCCATGCCCTGGCTCAATGGGAGCACTCTCACCTCTCAGTCTGAAGATTCTGGTTTCAAGCATCACAGTTGAGGTGTTGTCCTCTCGCATGGATTTAAAAGATTCCACTATTTCAGAAAAAAAAGCAGTGTGGTTTGCTTGGTCAACATTTATCCTTCAACCAGCATCAGTAAAGCAGATAATCTGGTTGTTATCATGGTGATGTTTGTGTGATTTTGCTGTGTGCAAGTTTATATTAAGATTAGATTAGATTCCCTACAGTGTGGAAACAGGCCCTTCTTGTCACCACATTTCCTAAACTCCTCTAGTGATCAGAACTTAATTAGCTGTATTAATGCTTTGGGACATCCTGAGATTATAAAAGCACTCAGAATTACACTTTCACTCACATGTACAAGGAATATCTGACCATCTGAACCTTTCAGAACAGAGCTTATTGCTCGATTAGCATCTTTTCCACCACCTTAAGCTTACACTGTCTCTATCTCTCCCCAGTGCAGTGCCTACAATCTACACAGCAGCAACGCTGAAAGCCCTTCTGAACAGCATGTCGGAATTTGTTTGTTACAATTCTATTAAAGAAAATGGGCTGATCATATCAGCATCATTTTGTTACCTTCTTAGATCAATTTTCAAAAATTGTATCTAATAAGTGAATTTTCAAATCACCCCCCTGATTTTTAGACTCTTCACTTCTGTCTAATTCTATGGGCCTGAGATCTAGTCACGATACAGTTGAGTAACAATTCAGATGTTCCTCCTGTAACATTTCAGTTTCTTTTATCTCCACTGGTTCTTCCACCATCCCTGATGAGGCCAGTATTCTTGAACTTGCCAGGTCATTCCCATAAATGTGGGGATATGTTATCTATGAAACAATGTCTAGAGAAATTAGTTCATTTGAATAAAGAGGTTAAGTTCATGATGAACATGGACATGATACCAAAGCCGATCATGTCTTCACATTGTACTTGGGATCATAACACTTCTACTACTTCCATTTGTGGTTATTTTCAATCTCCCTGACCTTCCCATGATTCTGAGACATTATATTTGGTTTTGATACAGCAGGGCAATGTTTGCTTTCAATCTTCTGCCTATGAGTTACGCTGCCAGTGAATATCCATTTACTCCAAGTGATTTAATAAGGCTAAATCCCAATCTGTGTTTTTGGCTTTTAACAACGTCATGGGTTTATCAATCTGTCTGCCTCTCCATCTAACTGGGGATGTAATGGAGAACTTTGACCTGCTTGATTCCTGCCTTCTGTTGTGAACTTCCAATATGATTCATTCATGACGTACAAACTGCTGTCTAAAACAATCTCATCTGGGAACCCATGCGAATAAAAGGTTCTCTTCAGTACCTTAATCACTGACTCAGCTCCAGTTGTATTAGCTGTGGAAACTTTGGTCCTTCTGGGATAGTAATCTGCCAGAATCAATGTGCTTTCAGTTGAAAGTTGAATAAATCCAATCAAGCCTGTGCTAAAACCAATGCAGTGGACTGGAAGATATTATGGGTCTATTGATACCTGACCACTGATCGCAAATGGTTGGCAAGACAATCTAAAATTCTCTATCTCTTTTGAAAGCTTTGGTCACCATATAGACTGTCACACTCCTACCATGTCTGTGGTGATTTATAAATGGCCTTCATGAATTCATTTTTGAATTTTTCTCTTCATGGGTTCTACATTATCAGCCAGTGATCAAACATGAGCAAATCATCTATGCAGTCAAGTGTTGCTTCTGTTCATGACATATTCTTACAAGCTAGACTGTTGGACTGCACTTCAACCATCTAGATAAATGTTCTGATTTTGGCGCATTCTTCATCTGCATTCTGTGTGTCATGAATTTTTTGCAACTACTTCTCCAAACCTGATGACTGGAATTAGTTATTATGGTAAAAAATGGCTTTCTTTCTTCGATGAGGAACCATACCTCCTAATTCAGTCTTATGCACTAACACTGTGAATTGGCTGTAATTTGTTCCTTCCTTACATAATGGACTGTCAAGTAGCCAGATCGTATTAATTTGAGTCTGAACTTCTGGATTCACAGGGGCATTTTCACTATTTCTTTCAAATCCAAGAATATACTGAGTGGCCTTCAGTCTGCAAGGGCCAGCATGGTTTGTGAGGGAGAACAAGCAATGAGATGACCAAAAAAAAAACAGCCTAATTGAGACTGTGGATAATTGTATAACTGATGAAACTCACACAGCTTGGTGAACAAATAGCTATGAGTGTCTCAAGACTGATACCTCAGTAGAGGCAAAGGATGATTTCATTATCGCCCTAAGAATAATCCTTTGTAATTGTGACAAAGATCACGCCAAGCCATAAACAATCTGCAAGTGGCAAATTGATTAAGTGAGCATGTTGATTTCACCACCAATGCAGGGCAAAATAAAATCCAAACCAATCAATACATTGAAGTGAAAGGCTTTTCAGCACACATCTATCGATGGGTTAAGAATAAAGATCTGCTGACATAGCTTTCAGTTGTGGGATGTGTACAACCACCACTGAGAAGGATGAACAATGTCCAAGGATTCAACCTACCGCAAAGAAGTTAAAAATCACACAACACCAGGTTATAGTCCAACAGGTTTATTTGGAAGCACTAGCTTTCGGAGTGCTGCTCCTTTATCAGGTAATACTGGCACCTCCACATCATACTCCAAAGAAGAAATTGCCTGTTTCAGGAAATGAAGGAAATCCAATACATTAAAAGCCCTCAAGTTTAAAGGGGCCTACAACTGTCAGACTGTGAGGATGATAATGCAGTGCAATGGTCTTCTACTTAATCAACTATCAGTCTTCAAAATCCAAAGAGTGTGCACTGCAGGAGAAACTGAAACATCGAGGCCAACATCGAATTTGTCAAGCCAGAGATTTGGGGTGGTGAGGTTATTGGTAAATGTGATTTTTACACAAATACATGATATTAGTAATGAGATAAAAAGCTCAGAAGGAAATGTTGTTAATAGGTCTGAATATGTCTGAATTGATTAATACTGAAGATGTACTATCAGCACCACTCGCTATGATGATGTCCTGTGGTCTGGTCATCAGAAAGGCTCAGGATCTCAAAGTTGCTGCATCAGAGTCTATCATAGCAATATAACTTGTAACTAGTTTTTAACATACTATATCTCAGAATCTGGAACATAGTACAGCACAGTACAGCCCCTTCAGCCCATGATGTTTTGCTGAGCATTTATCTTAATATAAGATCAACCTAACCTACATACCCCTCAATGTACTGCTGTCCATGTGCTTGTCTAGCAGTTGCTTAAATGCCCCTAATGTCTCTGACTCTGCTACCACCGCTGGCAGTGCACTCCACGCACCGACCATTCTCTGTGTAAAGAACCTACCTCTGACATCTCCCCTATACCTTCCTCCAGTCACCTTAAAATGATGACCCCTCATGACAGCCATTTCTGTCCTGGGTAAAGGTCTCTGGCTATCTACTCTATCTATACTGCTCATTACCTTGTACACCTCTATCAAATCACCTCTCTTCCTTCTTCTCTACAGTCTGAAAAGCCTTGCTCACTCAACCTTTCTTCATAAGACAAGCCTTCCAGTCCAAGCAGCATCCTGATAAATCTCGTCTGTACCCTCTCTAAAGCTTCAGCATCCTTCCTATAATAGGACAACCGGAACTGGACACAATGCTCCAATACTCTTGAACAGAGGAACAACATTCGCCTCCTTCCAGTCATTCAGTACTACTCCTGTGGAGAGTATAGATGCAAGGTTTTTCTCCAAGGTTCCAAAACAATTGCAACAGCATATAAAATAATAATTACTGTTTCTAGAATTCAAGGAAATCACCTCCAACACCTAAATAGGAACAGCCTATTACAGCCAGAAATTTTCCCATCCTCCATCTTGGATTACCCAGAATCCTATTGGAAATATGTTATGAAACTTTTTTTAAGATTAGATTCCCTACAGTGTGGAAACAAGCCCCTCAGCCCAACCAGTCCACACCGACCCTCAGAACATTAACCCACCCAGACCCATCTCCCTCTTACTAATGCATTTCACACTATGGGCAATTTAGCATGGCCAATTCACCTAACCTGCAATCTCTGTGATTGTGGGAGGAAACCAGAGCACCCGGAGGTAACCCAAGCAGACACTGGGAGAAAGTGCAAACTCAACATTGACAGTGACCTAAGGCTAGACTTGAACCTGGGACCCTGGTGTTGTGAGGCAGCAGTGCTAACCACTGAGCCACATGTTGAAATGTTCAGAAAAAATTTACAAGGATGTTGCTAGTGTTGCTGGATTTGAGCTATAGGGAGAGGCTGAATAGATTTTTTACCGACCCTTCAAAGAGCAACCCACCCAGACCCATTCCCCTACACCTAACACTATGGGCAATTTAGCATGGCCAATTCACCTAACTGCACATTTTTGGACTGTGGAAGGAAACCCACACAGAGAGAATATGCAAACTCCACACAGACAGTTGCCTGAGGTGGGAATCGAATGCAGGTCTCCAGCACTGTGAGGTAGCAGTGCTAACCACTGCACCACCACGCCACCCATAGGCTAGGGCTGTTTTCCCTGGACTGTCAGAGGCTGAGGGGTGACTTCATAAAAGTTTATAAAACCATGAGGGGTGTGGATAGGACAAATAGACAAAATCTTTTCCCTGGGGTGGAGGAGTCCAGAACGAGAGGGCATAAGTTTAGGGTGAGAGGGGAAAGATATAAGAGGGGCCTAAGGGACAACCTTTTCATACAGAGAGTGGTGCATGTATGGAATGAGCTGCCAGAGGAAGTGGTGGAGGTTAGTATAATTGCAACATTTAAAAGGCATTTTGATGGGTGTATGAATAGGAAAGGTTTCAAGTGATATGGGCTAAGTGATGGCAAATGGGACTAGATTGGGTTGGGATATCGGATCAGCATGGACAATTTGGACCGAAGGTTCTGTTTCCATGATACACATCTCCATGATTCTAATCTCATTCCTCATTTCCTGCAGTAATCTTGGATATATCCGGTCCGGCCCTATCTTGATGCTTCCCAGAATTTCCAGCCACCGATGACCGGCTCACTGGTCTATAGTTCCCAGGCTTATCATTACCACCTTTCTTAAACAGTGGCACCACGTTAGTGAATCATGAGGGAAAAAAAAGGGGAAATGAGATAACTCAGGAAATAGAGTTAAGGAGAATTCAAAGGGTTTTTACAAATACATTAAGGGCAAAATGATAATTAAGGAGAGGATAGGGCCCCTCAAAGATCAGCAAGGTGGCCTTTGCGTGGAGCAGCAGGAGATGGGGGAGATACTAAACAAATATCTTGCATCAATGTTTCCTGTGGAAAAGGACATGGAAGATATAGAATGTAGGGAAATAGATGGTGAGATCTTGAAAAATGTCCATATTACAGAGAAGTAACTGCTGGATGTCTTGAAATGCATAAAAGTGGATAAATCCTCAGGACCTGATAAGGTGCACCCTTGAACTCTGTGGGAAGCTAGGGAAGTGATTGCTGGGGCCCTTGCTGAGATATTTGTATCAACAATAGTCACAGGTGAGGTGCCAGAAGACTGGAGGCTGGCTAATGTGGTGCCACTGTTTAAGAAAAGTGGTAAGGACAAGCCAGGGAACTATAGACCAGTGAGCCTGACATCAGTGGTGGACAAGTTGTTGGACGGAATCCTGAGGGACAGGGTATACCTGTATTTGGAAAGACAAAGACTGATTAGGGATAGTCAACATGGTTTTGTGTGTGGGAAATCATGTCTCACAAACTTGATTGAGTTTTTTGAAGAAGTAACAGAAGATTAATGAGGGCAGAGCAGTAGATATGATCTATATGGACTTCAGTAAGGTGTTCGACAAGGTTCCCCATGGGAGACTGGTTAGCAACATTGGATCTCACGGAATACAGGGAGAACTAGCTATTTGGATACAGAACTGGCTCCAAGGTAGAAGACAGAGGGTGGTGGTGGAGGGTTGATTTTCAGACTAGAGGCCTGTGACCAGTGGAGTGCCACAAGGATCGGTGCTGGGCCCTCTACTTTTCATCATTCATATAAATGATTTGGCCGTAAGCATAAGAGGTATAGTTAGTAAGTTTGCAGCTGACACCAAAATTAGAGGTGTAGTGGACAGCGAAGACGATTACCTCAGATTACAATGGGATCTTCATCAGATGGGCCATTGGGCTGAGGAGTGGCAAATGGGAGTTTAATTTAGATAAATGCAAGGTGTTGTATTTAGGGAAAGCTAATTGTAGCAGGACTTATACACTTAATGGTAAGATCCTAGGGAGTGTTGCTGAACAAAGAGACCTTGCAGAGCAGATTCATAGCTCCTTGAAAGTAGAGTTGCAGGTGGATAGGATAGTGAAGAAGGCGTTTGGTATGCTTTCCTTTATTGGTCAGAGTATTGAGTACAGGAGTTGAGACATCATGTTGCGGCTGTACAGGACATTGGCTAGGCCACTGTTGGAATATTGTGTGCAATTCTTCCTATCAGAAAGATGTTGTGAAACTTGAAAGGGTTCAGAAAAGATTTACAAGGATGTTGCCAGGGTTGGAGGATCTGAGCTACAGGGAGAAGCTGAACAGGCTGGGGCTGTTTTCCCTGCAGCGTCAGAGGCTGAGGGGTGACCTTATAGAGGTTTACAAAATTATGAGGGGCATGGGTAGGATAAATAGACAAAGTCTTTTCCCTGGGGTGGGGGCGTCCAGAACTAGAAGGCATAGGTTTAGGGTGGTGCATGTGTGGAATGAGCTGCCAGTGGAAGTGGTGGAGGCTGGTACAGTTGCAACATTTAAAAGGCATCTGGATGAGTATATGAATCGGAAGGGTTTGGAGGCATATGGGCCAAGTGCTGGCAGGTGGGACTAGATTGGGTTGGGATATATGGTCGGCATGGACGGGTTGGATTGAAGGGTCTGTTACTGTGGTGTGCATCTCTATGATTCTATGACATCCACTTTCTTAATATCAATTTGTTCAAGCCTATTAACCGGGTCCACGCTGTTTTCACTGTTTAAAAGGTCCCTCTTTCTATTGAATACTGAAGCAAAAGACCCATTTAGGACCTCCCCTACCTCTTCAGGCTCCAGCCACAAGTTCCCTCCAGTACTCTTGATCGGCCCTAACCTCTCTCTGATCACTCCTTTATTCCTCACCTCAGTGTGGAACGCCTTTGGGTTTTCCCTAGTTCCTGCGGGCAAGGCTATTTCGTTCCCCCCCTAGCTCTCTTCGGTCCATTTTTGAGTTCTTTCCTAGCTACCCTGTAATCCTCTAAAGCTGTGCCAGATCCTTGCTTCCTTTTGTTAACTGCAAGAGACTCTTTTAGTTCGACCACAAAATGATTTTCCCCTACCATGTTAGACTAAGCAAGTCCTGTAGTTTCCTACACTTAGAAAGGATAGCGGCAGACACCTTCATCATGAGCAGAAGCTCATACAGTGCCCACACAATGCACATCACCATCATCACTAACATATTCATTGTCACATGATAATCATCATTTATTGTGCAACATGAGAATTTAATCTCAAAATATTTTTAACTTCCTGGTTTGCTCTGTGTGAATCCCTCAGAGATTAGTCTGTAAACCGCTTGTTCATATTAGATTAAAGATTCTGCCAAGCATTAGAGAGTGCAGTTCATGCTCTCTTAACACCGCCTCCTACAGTAAAAAGGAAAGTTCTTACATTGATACAGATCCTTTCCTGAACTCAGGAAAGCCAAAACACTGTATAGCCAATAGTGTACTTTTAAAGTGTCATCACTGTTATGATGTAGGGAAATGGACATCTAACCTGTGAACAGTCAGTGCCCACAAATAGCAATCTGAACAGATCATTTTATTTTAATGATGTAAATTGAGGGATAAATAATAATGATGACAGTGGGGAGAATTTTCCCTGTCATCTTCAGAATAGTGCTATGTTTTATTTTATGTTCATCTGAGACAACTGACCAGCATTTAATCCAACATATCATCCGAAAGGTGACATCTCAGACAGTGTAGTACTCCTGCAGTGCTATTCTGGCAGGCCAACCTGTACGTTGTGCTTTAGTCTCTAGAATTAGACTCAAACACCATAGAAATAGCACCAGAGAGGCCAGTATCCCGTCACCAAGTCACCCTTTATGACACGTGCATAGTACTTGTCACTGATCCAGCTTCCTCACATCCAGCTCTCAGAGTGAGCAGAACCTCTGACACTCCTGTTTATATCTGTCAGCCAGGGCTGCCTGATTCAACCGGTTAACAGCCCCAATCAGGGAACTCATACTCTATTGTTACAATCACTGCATCCCTCCCTCTCTAAGGTTGTTTCCATAGGCCTGTTCTTTTCTTGTACAGTCTCCTGGGTGTTTTTGCATCAGATATGGTTCCTCCGACATAGCCTTGGATCCAGGCAGCATGTACCAACCACATCCCACTCTTGTTGCTACTGAAATAACTCCACAGAAGCCGTCACCAAGTAACCCGTTATTTTCAACTGAAGAGTTCATCACACTGATCCAACTCCCTCAGAGCCTGCTATCAGAGTGAACAGAGCCTCTGACACTCCTGTTTATATCTGTCAGCCAGGGCTCCCTGATTGATTCAGAATAACAGCCCCAATCAGGGAACTCACAATCTATGAGACTAGCTGACCTCGTTACAATCACTACATCGATAAAAATTAACAAATGCAAACTGTAAGAAAGAGATGACATTTATCTACAAGTCAGTCACACAGTTTAGCACTCTTGTCTTGCTTAAATGCACATAGAAGGATCTATCTGGGCCACAGCTAATTACAATGTTTTTAAGTGAAAATGTTTTGCCCTTGTGAAAAACAACATCTTAATTTAGCAACACAGTGTCTGTCTTCATTTTTCTACATGTAAAGATGCTATCCAAGCTTCTGAAATCTAATTGTGAAGCCATCCAATTTTAATCTTGTTACTATGCCACAGGAAGTATTTATCCACTGATTCACCAAGAGTTCTGAAAAATGCTTTAGCTTAAAATTGTCTCATCATTCTGCTTGTTAAAACCTATTCTTTGAGCTTTCAATGTGTTCGGGGTTCTTGTGGATATTTAAGGATAAAGCTTCATAATATAAGACATAGGAGCCAAATTAGGCTATTCAGCCCATCTGCTTCACCATTCAACAAGATGATGGCTGATCTGATAACCCTTGATTCCACGTCCCTATCCTTTCTGCACAACAGTGATTCCCTTGCTAATTAAAAATCTGTCTATCTCAACCATGAATTTACTTAATGACCCAATCTCAACAACCCTCTGAGATGCAGAATTGAACAGGTTCACAACCCTATTCACACTTGGAATATTGTGTTCATTTCTGGTCACCTCATTATAGGAAAGATGTGGCAGCTTTAGAGAGGGTGCAGAGGAGATTTACCAGGATGCTGCCTGGACTGTAGGGCATTCCGTATGAAGAAAGGTTGAGGGAGCTCAGGCTTTTATCATTGGAGCGAAGAAGGATGAGAGGTGTACAAGATGATGAGAGGCATAGTTAGCGTGGACAGCCAGAAACTTTTTTCCCAGGGCAGAAATGGCTATCACAAGGAGGCATAATTTTAAGGTGATGGGAGGAAGGTTTAGGGGAGATGTCAGAGGTAGGGCCTTTACACAGAGAGTGGTGGGTGCGTGGAATGCGCTGCCAACAGTGATAGTAGAGTCAAATACATTACAGACATTTAAGCGACTCTTGGATAGGCACATGGAAGGTAGTAAAATGAAGGGGATGTAGGTTAGTTGAATCTTAGAGTAGGATAAAAGGCTGGTACACCATTGAGAGCCGAAGGGCCTGTATTGTTCTACGTTTTATGTTCTATGCGAGAAGAAATTCTTCCTCATCTCTATCTTAAATTTATGACCCCCTTATTCTAAGACCATACCCTCTGGTCTTATCCTCTCCAACAAGGGACAACTATCTGTCCATATCTATCCTGTCAAGTTCCGTAAGAACCTTGTATTGTTCATGAAGGTCCTCTCTTATTCTTAGAATCACTACAGTGTGGAAGCAGGCCATTTAGCCCATCGAGTGCACACCAACCCTCCAAAGAGTATCCCACCCAAGCCCAACCTTATTCTTGTAACCCTGCATTTCCCATGTCTAATCCACCGAGCCTGCACATCCCTGGGCACTATAGGCAATTTAGCACAGCCTATCCACCGAGCCTGCACATCTTTGAACTTTCGGAGGAAGCCAGAGCAACCAGAGGAAACTCATGCAGAAAATATGCAAACTCAATGCAGATAGTCACAGAGTCATAGAGTCATAGAGATGTACAGCACAGAAACAGACCCTTCGGTCCAACTCGTCCACGCCAACCAGATATCCCAACCTCATCTAGTCCCACCTGCCAGTACCCGGCCCATATCCCTCCAAACCCTTCCTACTCATATACCCATACAGATGTCTTTTAAATGTTGTAATTGTACCAGCCTCCACCACTTCCTCTGGCAGCTCATTCCATACACATACCACCCTCTGAGTGAAAAAGTTGCCCCTTACGTCTCTTTTATATCTTTCCCCTCTCACCCTAAACCTATGCCCTCTAATTCTGGACTCCACCGCCCCAGGGAAAAGACTTTGTCTATTTATCATATCCACGCCCCTCATGATTTTATAAAGCTCTATGAAGTCACCCCTCAGCCTCCAACATCCAGGGAAAACAGCCCCAGCCCATTCAACCTCGCCCTAAAGCTCAAATCCTCCAACCCTGGCAACATCCTTGTAAATCTTTTCTGAACCCTTTCAAGTTTCACAGCATCTTTCCAATAGGAAGGAGACCAGAATTGCACCCAATATTCCAACAGTGGCCTAACTAATGTCCTGTACAGCCACAACATGACCTCCCAACTCCTGTACTCTGTACTCTGACCAATAAAGGAAAGCATATCAAACGCCTTCTTCACTATCCTATCTACCTGCGACTCCACTTTCAAGGAGCTATGAACCTGCACTCCAAGGTGTCTTTGTTCAGCAATATTCCCTCACCTGAGATTGGAATCGAACCCAGGTTCCTGATGTTGGGATCAGCAGTGCTAACAAAGCATAAATGTTTGAGGCTGACAGGGCAGGTTGAGGAAGAGGGTTAGAATTAGGGCAAGACGGCGGCTCAGTTGTTAGCACTGCTGCCTCACAGCATTAGGGATCCAAGTTCAATTCCAGCCTCAGGTGGCTGTGTAGAGTTTGCAAATTCTCTCGTGTTTGTGTGGATTCCCACTGGAAGCTCCGGTTTCCTTCCACAGTCCAAACATATGCAGATTACGTGGATTGATTATGCCAAATTGTGCATAGTGTCAGGGGATGTGCAAGCTAGGTAGATGGGATTACAGGGATGAGGGGGGTGGCAGCGGTGGGGAGGAGGTCTCGGTGGGATGCTTTTCGAAACGTCAGTGTGGACTCTGGGCCAAAAGGTCTCTTTCCATACTGTAGCAATTCTATCATTAAAAATAAATTATAGGGGTGTACAGAAATGCATAGAATGTAAAAGCAAGGAAGATCAAATGTACATTTATAAAATGTATAGCTGCAACATCAACTGGAGAATTGTACCAAATTTTGGTACTGCAAAGTTAGAATGAAGTGAAGGCTTTAGAGGAGGTGCAGAAAAGGTTTACAAGAATGGCACCAGGCAATGAGAGACTTGAGTTTCATAAAGAGATAGTGAGTTGTTTTCCTGAGAGATGATTGAAAGGAAATTTGATGCATGTCCAATATCATAAGGGTCCTGGAAAGATATAGGAGAAAGTGTCGAGAGTATGATGCTGGAAAAGCACAGCACGTCAGGCAGCATCTGAGGAGCGGGAGAATCAATGTTTCGGGCAAGAGCCCTTCATCAGGAATGAGGCTTGTGAGCCAAGAGGGTAGAGAGATAAATGGGAGGGGAGGGGGCTGGGGGAAAGGTAGCTGAGAGTGCAACAGGTAGAGGGAGGTAGGGGTAATGGTGATAGGTCGGAGAGGAGGGTGGAGCGGATAGGTGAGAAGGAAAATGGACAGGTAGGAGAAGTCATAAGGGCAGTGCCGAGTTGGAAGACTGGAACTGGGATAAGGTGGGGCAAAGGGGAAATGAGGATACTGGTGAAGTCCACATTGATGCCATGTGGTTGGAGGGTCGCAAGACAGAAGATGAAGCATTCTTTGTTCAGGCATCGGGAGGAAGAACGCCCCATCTTCCGCCTTGGTACCCTCCAACCCCACGGGATCTATATGGATTTCACCAGTTTCCTCATTTCCCCTCCCCCCACCTTATCCCAGTTCCAACCTTCCAACTTGGCACTGCCCTCATGACCTGTTCTACCTGTCCATTTTCCTTCCCACTTATCTGCTCTATCCTCCTCTCCGACCTATCACCATTACCCCTACCTCCATCTACCTATCATACTCTCAGCTACCTTACACCCCCCCCCAGCCCCATCCCCATCCCATTTATCTCTCTAACCCCTCAGCTCACAAGTCTCATTCTTAATGAAGGGCTCTTGCTCGAAACTTCAATTCTCCTGCTCCTCAGATACTGCCTGATTTCCTGTGCTTTTCCAGCAACACACTCCAAGACAGATATGACAATATTATGGCTTTAAGAAGCGTATGCTGTTCTGGTTTATTTTTATGAAGAAAGGTTGAGGCAGAGGTGCCAATCAGTCTGACTCAGCCAATAAATTAAACAGTTTGTGAGGTCTTGTGGTTTTATTTAGTCAGAACAATAGAAGCAGCCTGAATGGGTGGGGTCAAGCTCCCACAGAAGCAGGACTTTTAGTTTTAGCTTTCTACAATTGCTGGGGTCTTGAAGCTGCAGTTCCTCTCTTCTTGCTACTATCTCTCCCTCTCTCAGAGTTTTCTCTGTTTTTTCCTTATGGACTGGAGAATTGCTTGTGAGACAATCTATTTTCATGACGTTGCCTTTGCCAAGTGTGTGTTTATGTGATGTTACTGTATCGGAACAGTTACTGCTTAGTAGTTAAATAATTTATTATTCTGCTAAGTTTTCCAATAGAGTTGAGTTATTGCAATTTCTTTTTTATTTTGTTGTCTTTTAACTATAGTGTATAAAGAAAGTGTGTTTTGCTTGGTAGTTTGACCAATTGAATTACATCTGGAATGCAATCCTGACAGTTGCCTTTAAATACGAAAAGTTAGGGTCTAAGCTATCTCCTTAATATTTTGAGTGGGTTTGGTCTGGTCCATAACACAGAATACACAGAGAGGAACTGTTCCCATTGGCAGTGTGTTGGGAATCAGAGGATTCTAACTTAATACCAAAAAGTGAAATAAAGAAGATCTCTTTTACACAATGAATGACTTGAATCCGGAATGCACTGCCTGAGAGAGTGATGGAGGCAGATACAATTGAAACATTCAAAAAGCAATTGAACAAACACCTGATGAGAAAAGATTGAGCTAGTGGAATTAAGGAATTAAGGCATCTCAATACCTGACATGTAAAGAATTGGCTGTATAAAGCATTCAAAGGTAACAGTATTTCAGGTAGATGAGGCTAAAGCGGCTGAAACATCAGTCAAAACAGAATAGAACTGATGATTGGAAGGAAATGATTTTGAAATTTCTTTCAAGATTTTAGGCATTCAACTATACACATTGATCTTCATGATTCAGATTGAGTGGAGAATTCTCAAAAGGACTTTTGCCTGAAAGAAGCGTTTCATCATTTAGTTTCTTGACATCAAGTCTTCGATTTTATTTTTTGAGTATTTTAGCTGAGGGTTGATCCACTTACAGTAACAACATGATTCATCATAGGGTCACTACTGGCATGGAGGAAGGTCATTTTGCCCATCACCAGCCCTATGAACTATCCAATCAGCCCCATTGCCCAGCTGTAAATTCATAGACTTGCAAGTTTACTTCCCCTCACTGCCTTTCTAACTTCCTTCTGAAATCATCAATCATCTCATATTCTGCCACTATGCTATGGTCAGTCATCATTTCCACCACCTATCATAGGCAGCAAGTTCCACTCCCTGCATAAAAATATTAAATTAGATTCCCTACAGTATGGAAACAGGTCCTTTGGCCCAACAAGTCCATACCAACTCTCTGAAGAGTAACCCAGCCAGACCCATTCCCCTACCCTAACACTATGGGCAATTTAGTATGGCCAATTCACCTGACATCCATATCCTTGGGATGGTGGAAGGAAACCCATGCAGACACGGGAGGAATGTGCAAACTCCACACAAACAGTCACCCGAGGCAGTAATCGAACCCACGTCCCTGGTGCTGTTAACCACCAGTGCTGACCACTGAGCCACCGTGCCGTCCTGTTATGGACCAGATTAGATCTCCCTCAAATATATCAAAGAGATAACATACGCCTTAACTTTTATTTTATTTAGAGGCAAGCATAAGGTGCTTTGATGCAGACGTAATTCAATCAGTTACACTATTCGGCTTTACGCACTTTATTCTTACCATATAGTTAAAATACAAACAAAAGAAAGAAGAATTGGAAAAACTTAACCCTACTGGAAAACTTAACAGAATAGTAGATTATTCAACTATTAAACAGTAATTGTTCTCAAATAGTAAGATCCCATCAACACACCCTTGGCAAAGACAAAGTCAGTAAAATAGACTGTAAAACAGATGCAATGTCACATGCAATGTTTTTCCAATCCAGGAGGAAAGAACGTCAAGAGAAAATATCTGGCAGAGAGAGACAGAGAGAGAGAGAGAACTCAAGTGTTTTGCTGTGGAGGGAGAGATGTATGGCAGCTTCAAAACACCAATAACTACTGAAAATTACATTAAAACCCTGATTCTATGGGACCCTAACTCCATCCTGCATGCTGCTTCTATTGTTCCAACTTTAAATAAAAAACCCAAAGCCTCACATGCTATTTATTCTATTGGTTTGGAATAGACCACTTGGCACTTCTGCTTCAAAATCTCTTCAAAGCAAAAATCAGGACAAAATATACCTCCTAAAGCAATAATACTGTCACATTACTCACACACATACTTCCACCCCCAACCCCTCCAATATCCCCCTCGTATCTTTCGCAAAACCTGAGATCTATATTCCCCTGTAACATCAGCCAATGGGAATGACTATTCTTTGGCCTCCTTATTTAAGCTTGCCATAATCTTGAACACCTCACTGGTAAGATTTTGCAGTTCAACGTAACTTTAAATGTAAGACCTAAATTAATGACAATCATAGACTGAAGTTGAAAGAGCCTAGGCTTGATAAGTACAAGACCTATTCCAGGTATACATATGTTTTCACAAATTTCACGCAATTTATAACTTGTATCAAAACAAGTACAAAAGAATGATAGTTAATAAAGGCGGCGATTTAAGCTGAACCTCTTGGAACACTGGCTTCTGTCTTCTGGCAGACTGGGTACTTGTTCTCACCTCTTGAATGAAGCTGTTTATCTGTCTTATATTTTCTTTCTGTACACAGGCTTTGCAACAGTTCTTAGTGTTATACCTTGAAGGATGCTGGTGCCTTATCATACAAACATGATTAGAGTTGGGTTATACCATTGTCTCCCTTATGATGAGTCCATGGCTGAGGTGATTGAATTAGCTTTCTATCAATCAATCTGGAATGCTTGGATTCATCTGATACAATTGTTTTGTTTTTGTAGTCTACAGTCAAGCTTACCTAACCAAATTATTATATCTTGACAAGATTTTACAGTCAGGATTTAAAACTGAAGATTTGCTTGATGAATTACAATCAGATATTGCTTCTTGGCATTTTCTCACTTCTAAATAACTTTTGGCTAACATTCAACTGAACTTATCCATCATAGTTTGCAAATTATGTTTTATATATTAATAAATATACTTCAATTTACAAAAACTCAATGCTAACAGTGTTACATTTATGAAAATGAACCTTACCTCACATTATCAAATGTCCCCTCCATTCCATTGTTTCAACAATACAAGTCCAGGTTCTTGTAGCTAAATTTGTAGCTAAAATTCATCCACACTGGAACCACGCAGGTGAAACTCCTTTTGTTGCCTTTCAAGAACTTTCACATCTTCCCTAAAGCATGGTGACCAGAATTGGACCCAATGCTTTAAAGTTAAACATGACAAAGAACTGCCAATGCTGGAAATCTGAAACATAAACAGAAATTGCTGGTGAAACTCAGAGGTCTGGCAGCATCTGTGGGAACAAAGTAGAGTTAACATTTCAAATTCTTTAGAAACACCAATTCTTTAGGTATTGCCCAATGAAAGCTTCATAATGATTCAGAATGATGTTCCTGCTTTTGTACCAAATTAAATAAAAATTAAATGACTGAATGGCCTTCTTCAGCAGCATAATTTGTTTTCAATTTAAGGACACTTATCAAATCCAAGATCCCATGTGCTTTGCTTTCTATCTATCTCTCTAGATGTTCTACAATCTTCAACAATCTATGCACCTGAAACCCAGGCCCTCCATCTCTGCACATTAATTGGAGTTGTGCCATTAATTTTGCATTGCTTTTACACCAACACATATCATCAGATGCACTGTGTGGCATTTCAATTTCACTTGTGTGCCAATTCTGCTAGTCTATTGATGTCCTGTTGCAACCAATTTATATCGTTTGTTCATTTGGCAGTCATGAAAGTGTCCCTAAGTAGATCATAACATAGCTTGATAATCTTATCTGGGATCATAACATAATGCTGGTGGTCTGGTCGGCTCTGGGATTGTAAGATAATTTAGATGAATGCAGTGACCACCCCTGCTACCACAGTCTACTTTTTGTCCGCCTCCACTGAACCTCATCATCAACCCAAGATTGTAAAATAAGACCAAAAGACATAGGAGCAGAAATTAGGCCATTCAGCCCATCGAGTCTGCTCCACCATTCAATCATGGCTGAGAGGTTTCTTAACCCCATTCTCATACTTTCTCCCTGTAACCCTTGATCACCTCGATACTCAAGAAACTATTTATCTCAGTCTTAAATATAATCAATGACCAGGCCTCCACAGCCTTCTGTGGCAATGAATTCCATAGATTCACCAGTGTCTGGCTGAAGACGTTTCTCCTTATCTCCATTCTAAAAGGTTTTCCCTTTATTCTAAGCCTGTGCCTAGTCTCACCTACCAATGGAAGCATCTTCTCAACATCTACTCTGTCCAAGTCATTCAGTATTCTGTATGTTTCAATTAGATCCACCCTCATCCTTCTAAACTCCATTGAGTATAGACCCAGAGTCCTCATTTGTTCCTCATAAGTTAAGCTTTTCATTCCTGGGACCTCCTCTGAACATGCTTCACAGCCAGTACATCTTCCTGAGATATGGGGCCCAAAATTGCACATAATGCTCCAAATGTGGTCTGACCAGAGCCTTATAGAGCCTCAGAAGTACATTCCTGCTTTTATATTAAGTCCTCTCAAAATAAATGCCATCATTGCATTTGCCTTCCTAACTACTGACTCAACCTCCAAATTTACCTTGAGAGAATCCTGGACTAGAACTCTCAACTCATTTTGCATTCAGAATTTTCTCCCCATTTAGAAAATAGTCCATGCTTCTACTCTTTCTACCCAAGTGCATGACCTCACACTTTCCCACATTGCACTCCATCTGCCACTTCTTTGTCCACTCTCCTAACCTGTCTGCAGCCTCTCACCTCCCCGAAGCTACCTGTACCTCTGCCTATCGCTATATCATCTGCAAACCTAGCCAGAATGCCCTCAGTTCCTTCATCTAGTATGAAATAAAAAGTTGTAGTTGCAACACTAAGCCTTGCAGAACATCACTTGTCACTGGCAGCCATCCTGAAAATCTTCTATCCATGCTAGCACTTTGCCTCTGACACCATGGACTCTTACCTTACTCAGTAGCATCCTGTGCGGCACCTTGTCAAAGGCCCGCTTGAAGTCTAGGTACATGTCATCCATTGGCTCTCCTTGGTCTAACCTACTTGTTACTTCCTCAAAGAATTCTAGCAGAGTTTTCAGGCATGGCCTCTCCTTGATGAAACTATGCCGACTCTGCCCAGTTTTAACGTACATTTCCAAGTATTCAGAAATCTCATTTTTCACAAGGGATTCTAGGGTCTTACCCATGTGAGGTTAGGCTAATCAGTCTATAATTTTCCATCTTTTGTCTTACTCCCTGAGGGGTGTTCAGTTAGCGATTTTCCAGTCCTTTGGGACCCACCTTGATTCTACTAATTCCTGAAAGATCACCACTAATGCCTTCGCTATCTCTTCAGCTATCTCCCTTAGAACTGTGGAATGTAGTCTATCTGGTCCCGGTGATTTATCCACCTTCAGGCTGTTCAGTTTTTCTAGCACCTTCTCCTTGCTGATGGCCACCATACTCTGCTCTGCCCCCTCACTCTCTTGAATTTTTTTGTACATTATTTGTGTCTTCCACTGTGAAGACTGATGCAAAATAATTGTTCAGTCCCTCAGCCATATCTTTGTTCCCCACTACTATCTCTCCAGTATCATTTTCCACTGGCCCAATGTCCACTTTTGCCTCTCTTTTGCCCTTTATATATCTAAAGAAGCTCTTACAGTCTTCTTGTATATTACTGGTTAGCTCACCCTCTTATTTAATCTTCTCCCTCTTTATTTCTTTTTTTGATGTCCTTTGTGGGTCTTTGTAAGCTTCCCAATCCTCTGGTTTCCCACTGCCCTTCGCTACATTATATGCTTTCTCTTTTGCTTTTATGCTTTCCCTGACTTCCCTGGTCAGCCATAGTTGCCTCATCCTCCCTGTACCATGCTGCTTTTCCCTCGGGATGAATCTCTGCAGTATCGCCTGAATTACTCCCAGAAACTCCTACCATTGCTGTTCCACTGTCTTCTCGGCTCCTCTCCTAGTCAATCTATCCAGCTCCTCCCTCATGTCTCTTTTCAGGTGCAATACCATTACCTCTGATTCTATCTTCTCCCTCTCAAATTGGAGAGTAAATTCCGTCATATAATGATCACTGCCTCCTAAGGACTCCTTCACTTAAGCTCCCTTAACAAGTATGCCTTATTGCACACTAATAAATCCAGTATTGCCTGTTCCTAGTGAACTCCACCACAAGCTGCTCCAAAAAGCCATTTCATAGATATCCACAAATTCCTTTTCTTCCTATACCCTGATAACAAGGAAAAGACAAACACATAACCTCAACCCCAAGGAGAGGGAAGCACTAAAAGCACTAAGAAATGAAAAGAACTTAATCATACTACCAGCAGACAAAGGCAGAATGACAGTCATCCTGGACAAAGCAGAGTACATCCAAAAAGCACAACAGCTACTTGCAGATACCAACACCTACCAAAAGTGGGAGTTTGACCCCACCCCACAGCTCACCAATAGGATAAACAACACACTGAGGAACCTGCAAAGAAAACGGACAGATAACCAGGTTTGACCTACAGAGAATGAAACCTGAAAGCAACAACACCCCCAGATTCTATGGACTACCTAAAGCGCACAAACCAGACATCCCACTCAGACCCATAGTATCACTACCAGGGACACCATCACACAAACTGGCTAAAGAACTACAGCAGAAACTGAAACACCTGATCAGCGGATCCAGACACTCTATACAGTCAACACAGGAATTCTTGGACATCATCAGAAATATACACATAGACAAGGAAGAAACCATGGTCTCATTCGATGTAACGGTACTGTTCACCTCTATCGACAAAACCCTAGCCAGAGGAACAATAGCCAACCTGCTGGACATACAGAACAGACAACAAGATGGGGAACCTGTCAACAAAGACGGCATATTCAAACTACTAGACCTGTGCCTCACTACACACTTCACATTCAACAACCAAATATATGAACAAATCAACGGCACACCCATGAGCTCACCCATCTCTGGACTCATAGCAGAAGCGGTTAGAACAAACAGTCTTACCGCAAATACAACCCAAACTCTGGGTCAGATATGTAGATGACACCTTTGTAATCATTAAAAATACAGAAATAGAGAACACACACCGGATCATCAACGCCACATTCACAGGAATCCGATTCACTAGAGAGGAAGGAAAGGACAACCAACTCCCATTCCTAGACGTGATGGTACAGAGAACACCAAACAGAGAATTTGCCACAAAGGTATACAGGAAAGCCACACACACAGACCAAGTCCTAAATTACGAAAGCAACCACCCCAACACACACAAAAGAAGTTGCATCAAGACCCTGTTCAAAAGAGCCACAACACACTGCAGTACACCAGAACTGCAAAAAGAGGAAGAAGAACACCTATACATTGTATTTGCCAAAAACGGATACCCCCGCAATTTCATCAAGAGATGCCTAAGGGAAAGACAACAGAATGAGGACATGCCACAACCCAAAGGACTAGCCACACTACCATACATCAAAAACATTTCTGAACTGACAGCCAGACTACTGTGACCACTAGAACTCATAACAGCACACAAACCAACAGCCACTCTCAGACAACAACTCACCAGGACGAAGGACCCGATACCCAGCATGAGCAAAACCAATGTAGTGTACAAAACCCCATGCAAGGACTGTACAAAACACTATATAGGACAAACAGGAAGACAGCTAACAATCCGCATCCATGAACACCAACTAGCCACGAAACGACATGACCTTAGTAGCCACACACACAGATGACAAGCAACATGAGTTCGACTGGGACAACACTACTATTATAGGACAAGCCAAACAGAGAACAGCCAGGGAATTCCTAGAGGCATGGCACTCATCCACAGATTCAATCAATAAGCACATCGACCTGGACCCAATATGCCACTGCAGCAGACAGCTGGTAATGACAACCGGAAGCGGCAGATACAAATCACTATAAATGCCAGAGGAAACATCACAGAAGTGCTTCACATGAGGCTCCCAAGCACTGAGGATGTCACCTAGACAGGGGACGAAACATCTGCAACACAAATTCCCAGCTCGGCAAACAGAACCACAACGACGAGCACCCAAGCTACAAATCTTCTCCCAAACTTTGAACTTCCTATACCCTACCATCCTGATTTTCTCAGTCCACTTGCATATTGAAATCCTCCGTGATCACTGTAACTTTGCCTTTCCTGCACATCTTCTCTGTCTCCTGGTGTATCTTGTGGCCCAGCTCCAGACTACTGTTTGGAGGCCTGTACATAACTCCAACTCTTACTTTTGCAGTTCCTCAATTCTATCTACACAGGTTTTGTACCACCTGACCCTACTTTGTTTCTTACTATTGATTTAATTTCATTTCTTACAAATAAGGTAACCCCACTCCCTCTATCCACCTGCCTATCTTTTCGATAGGATGTATATCCTTGAAGGTTCAGCTCCTAAGCCTGATCCTCAAGCAGCCACGTCTCCATGTTGCCCCCCAAGTCATACCTGTCAGTTTAAATTTGCATCACAAGCTCAATTACGTCATTCCTTATACTGCGTGCATTCAGATATAACACCTTCAGTCCTGCATTAACCGTCCCTCTTCTCATTGTCATTTGTTTGTGCAATGTGCCTGAAATTTAATTGCTAACCCTTTCCATGCAGTCTGTCTTATTTTTGTCTGTGCTGGAGATTTTAATAACCTCTCCCAAGTTCTGCACTCTTACCTCCTCCTTTAATTCGGATGTTCTAATTTCCCCCTTCACTGAACCCTCCCCACCATCCCCTCCATTTATTTTAAAGCCCTGTCTACAACTCTAGTTGTGTGATTCACTGAGTTTCTCCCACTGTTCTGCAACTTGCAAATGATAAATGCCAAATGAACTGGTGTGTGGGAGCTGGAGACAGCTGTGTTTGTCTTCACTGAATGCCATTAACATGCAGATTGCATTGTAGAAAATATGCATAAGCAAACTCAATTGTGTATATACATAAACTTCATTTATAAGAACTGTCCATCTCCTGTTGAAAGCTAAAAGAAAAAAATTCTGCCTGGTGAATTTGCTTTTTAAATACAGTTTCTTTTCCAGTTTACATAGAAGTATATTGAATTTTCAGCAGATCATTTAAACTCAAATGAGTCTATCTCATCCTTTATACCCTACTCCACTGCCCTTTACCTCTACAGAACCGGAGTATAAGAATGCAGAAGTTAGGCTGCAGAGAAACAAAATCCTGATTAGACCCCACTTGAAGTACACTGAGCAGATCTGGACACCACATCTGAGGAAGGAGATTATGGCTTTGCAGGGAATACAATGGATGATCTGATTGAAGTCTTAAAGAAATAAACAGGGAAAAACAATGTGGAAAAAGATAAACTATTTCCACTGGTTGGGGATTCTAGAACCAGGGGCACAGTCTGAGAATTAGGGCCAAACCGTTCAGGAGAGGTGCTACCACATAGGATGGTAGAGGTTTGAAATTCTCTTCCAGAAATGGCAGTGAATACTAGATCAGTTGTTATTTTTTAATCTGAGGTAGCTAAATTTTTATTAAGCAAAGGGATCTGAGCCAAAATCACATGGAGTTGGGCTACTGATCAGTCATAAACTCATTGAATGGCATAAGAGGCTTGAGGGGCTGAATGGCCTATTCCTGTTCCTATGTTCCTTCTCAAGCCCTATCCCACTCCTTTCTACCTAAACTGGACAGCTCTTTCCTCACTGAGGCTGCCCTGCCTTGTCATAGAAAGAAACAATCATTGGTCCCATTCAGCTCACTTCACCAGAGTCTGTATGTGATATCCAACTATAGACTGGACATCAATACAAGTCAGGATTGATTTCTTTTGATATTCAGTAGACAAACAGGAGGCTGAAAGAACACAGCAAGCCAGGCAGCTTCTGGAGGTGGAGAAGTCGATGTTTCAGTTGTAAACCTTCTTCAAGACTGGAGGTCGGGGTAGGGGGAGCTGCAGATAAAGAGAGGGAGGGCAAGGGTTATGGGTGGGGAGTGGGGTGGAGTGTGACGCAGTGATGGGGAATACAGGTGGTCGATACAACCTGGTTGGGCCATGGAAGGAATGACTACAATTGGTAGCTGGAAAGAAAGGGAGGAGGCAGGAATGTAAAGGGATCAGGGGATGGCGGGGAAGGTTATTTGAAATTGGAGAATTCAATGTTGAGTCTTCCAGTCTGTAGGCTGTCCAAGCGGAAGATGAGGTGTTGTTCCTCCAATTTAGATTAGATTACTTATGGTGTGGAAATAGGCCCTTCAGCCCAACAAGTCCACACCAACCCTCCAAACAGCAACCCACCCAGACCCATTACCCTACATTTACCCTTCACCTAACACTATGGGCAATTCAGCAAACCAATTCACCTAGCCTGCACATTTTTGGACTGTGGGAGGAAACCGGAGCACCTGGAGGAAACCCACACAGACATGGGGAGAACATGCAAACTCCACATAGACAGTTGCCTGAGGCAGGAATTGAAGCCGGATCTCTGGCGCTGTGAGGCAGCAGTGCTAACCACTATGCCACCGTGCCGCCCCAATTGTGGCCTAATTCACTGCGACATTCAGGTGTCAAGAGCTGCCCACCTGATTTCATCTATTTTACACTACCAGCCAAAACATTAACTTCCCCCAATACTTTCTTGTTGGAAACGTCAGTGCAGCCAGGTTATAATACTATTGGTATCTTTTGTTTATCTTGTACAAACTCAAACACAGAAATAGTGCAGCATAGATAAAAAGAGAGCATTAATGCAATGTGCTAAGTGCAGACCAGAAGCTTCTTTGCCCTTCCTTTGATGGTGTGACATTTAGACAAGCGGTCTGTCTGATCATAAAACAATTGTATTGGAAAAAATATGAAGCTGACTTTAAATTTCTATTTATAACTCAGTCAATACTGTATGAGGTGAGCATGACACATATAAGAACCTGAGAGGAGTTAACAGTGTGATTTCTCTTATGAAAAAGGGGAAGCAGTTTTAATATAAAGGGAGTCCTTCCTAATGTAGGATGATAGAGCATTTCTTTGGTCTGTGGAATTCTCTTCCCCACAGTGCAGTGACAGCAGGGCTTTGAATGTACTTAAGGCTGAGTTTGATAGATTCTTCATTGATAAGAACGTCAAGGGGATGTAGTGATAGACAGAAAAGTAAAGTTGACGTACTAATCAGATCAGCCATGATCTTATTGAATTCCAAACCTGGTTTGAGGGGGCAAATGGCATAGTTCTTCTCCTAATTTGTATGTTTGTGTGTTGTTTCCAGACCCACTGAAAGGATTATGAACTACCCACCCCCTCAGTCACAGGAAATGGTACATACTAGTTACTGATACCCCATACCTGCTGTACTCACTTAGACAAACTTACCGCATGCCTTAGGGTATCTTGCTGCTGGAGGGAAAGAAGTCAGATAGACTCATAAAGTCATAAAGCATGGAAACAGACCCTTTGGTCCAACTAGAGCCACACCAACCATATTCACAAACTAAACTAGTTTCACCTGCCTATATTTGGCCCACATCCCTCCAAATCTTTCCAGTGCTCATCCAAATATCTTCTAAATATTACACCTGTATCTGCATCCAGCACTTCCTCTGGAAGTTCATTCCACACACAAACCACTCTCTGTGTAAAAGAATTGCCTCCCCCATGACCTTTTAAATATTTTTCCTCTCGCCTTGACAATTTGCCCCCTAGTTTTGAACTCCTTCACCATAGGGGAAAGACCCTTATTATTCACCGTATCTATGCCCCTCATTATTTCATAAAACTCCAACTGGTCATGCCTCAACCTCTTAAACTCCAGTGAAAAAAAGTCCCAGCCTATCAACCTTTCTTTATATCTCAAACCCTCCATTCCCAGCAACATCCTAGTAAATCTTTTCTAAACCCTCTCCAGTTTAATACTATCCTCCCTATAACCGACCAGTACTGGACACAGTACTCTTGAAGAAGCCTCACCAATGTCCTGTACAACCTCAATATGACGTCCCAATTCCTATGCTCAAAGTTCTGAGCAAAGAAGACAAGCATGTTAAAAGCCTTCTTAAGTATCCTGTCTACCTGTGATGCAAATTTCAAAGAACGCCTAGTTCTCCCTGATCGACAACACTACCAGGACCCTACCATTAATTAGATTAGATTAGATTCCCTACAGTGTGGAAACAGGCCATTTGGACCAACCAGTCCACACCAACCCTCTGAAGAGTAACCCACCCAGACCCATTTTTCTCTGACCAATGCACCTAACACTGTGGGCAATTTAGCATGGCCAGTTCACCTCTCCTGCACATCTTTGGACTGTGGGAGGAAACCAGAGCACCCGGAGAAAACCCACGCAGACACGGGGAGAATGTGCCAACTCCACACAGACAGTTGTCTGGTGCTGAGAGGCTGCTATGCTAACCAGTGAGCCACTGTGCCGCCCCAATTGTATAAGTCCTGTCCTCATTTGTATTTCCAAAATACAATACTTCACATTTATCCAAATTAAACTTCTCATTTGGCAATGAATGTATTCTTCATACTGGTCCTCCATTTTGAGGTATAAGTTGCGTTGGATCAGTACATTGTATTCACCAATTTTACTGGTTTTGTTGAAGGATTATCTTGCTCCTCACCTCTCTAAACCACCAAATTATACAGACAAATAGTTTTTTTACAGCATGGGAAGAAACCCTTCAGTCCATCATGTCTATACTGGTCATCAAACTGTCTATTCTAATACATAATGCTACGGGGCTGCATATCTTCTCTCATGAAGCCAGAGATATGAGTATGGTGGCCCAGTGATTAGCACTGCTGCCTCACAGCACCAGGGAGCCACATTCAATTCCAGCCTCGGGTGACTGTGTGGAGTTTTGCAGGTCTGCGTTTTCTGCTGGATGCTCCGGTTTCCTCCCCCTGTCCAAAGATACGCCAGTTAGGAGAACTGGCAATGTTAAATTACCCATAGCATCCAGCGATGTGCATACTATGTGGATTAGGGAGAAAGTGAGGACTGCAGATGCTGGAGGTCAGAGTCGAGAGTGTGGCGCTGGAAAAGCACAGCTGGTCACGCAGCATCCGAGGAGCAGGAGAATCGATGTTTTGGGCATAAGCTCTTCATAAGCTCATTCCTGACAAAGAGCTTATGCTCGAAACATCGATGTCCTGCTCCTTGGATGCTGCCTGACCTGCTGTGCTTTTCCAGCATCACACTACGTAGATTATCCATGGGAAATGCAGGGTTGCAAGGATAGGAAAGAGGTGTGTCTGGGTGGGATCAGAGAGGCAATTTACACTTCATGGCCTGCTTCCACACTGTAGGCCTTAAATGGCCTGCTTCCACACTGTAGGGATTCTACGATTCTAAGTAGGTCTTTACAATTATGAAAAGATTTAATACAGAGAGAATGTTCCTCTACTGGGGAAATTCGAGACCATCAATATAAATTAGTCACCAAAAAATCTGTGAGAAAATTCAATCGCAATGTCTTTATATGAGCAAAATGAGAAGGTAAAATTTGCTACCAAATGGATTAAAGTGAATAGATTCATTTACTGAGTAATTAGAAATCTATAAGATGCAAAAGGGAATAATGCAAAACAAATGAAAAACTTAGGGAAGAAGGGAGGAGACTCAAATGGAGTAAAAGGAGCAAATGGCCTGTTTCTATGCCATATGTCTTCTGTAATCTTATGTAATCTTCCATTCTATCTAAACAGGAGGAAGTAGTCTTGGATCAATAGCTCACCTGAAAGGGAGCAGCCCCACACTGCAGCAGTTCCTTAGTACTGCAGCAGAGTTTCAACCCTGGGTTTTGTGCTCTGTCAGGTACAGTTCAAGTAAGGAGAGGAAGACCACAGTAAGGAGCAGTGATTGGCAGTGGGGTGAGAGTAAACGTTAGTGACAGAGAGTGACTGAAATGGGCAGAGAGTGAGAGATAGTGTGGGGAAAGTGAATGGCAGTGACAGGAACGGTGTGACAGTGAGGGGAGGGTGGATGGCCACAGGGTGTGAGTGACGGTGAGGAGAGGGTGGATGGCCACAGTGAGTGAGTGACGGTGAGGAGAGGGTGGATAGCTACAGGGAGCGAGTGACTGTGAGGAGAGGGTGGATGGCCACAGGGCGTGAGTGATGATGAGGAGAGGGTGGATGGCCACAGGGAGTAAGTGATGATGAGGAGAGGGTGGATGGCCACAGGGAGTGAGTGATGATGAGGAGAGGGTGGATGGCCACAGGGAGTGAGTGACGGTGAGGAGAGGGTGGATGGAAGTGCACAATGGCAGTTGGGAATAAATGACAGTAAAATAGTAATTGGAAGATCCATGATAGGGAAATAGGAACGAGCATGGACACAGAAGCAGAAACCACTGGTAAAAGAAGTAAACAAATGATGCCATGGCGATAGACAAAATGGACAATGAGATAATTGGATGGAAGAAGCTCAGAACTTTGTTGGACAGCAGAGGTAGTGGAGTTCAGGCCTTTCCTGAGATCTGAAACAAAAACAGAAATTGCTGTCGAAACTCAGCAGGTCTGGTAGCATCAGTGGGAAGAAAGCAGAGTTAACATTTCAAGTCCAATGTCTCTTCATCACCATCTGGGTGAGTATCTTCTACACCCTGTCTATTACAATTAAATCCGTCTGATAGTGTAATGACCAGAAATGCACACAGTCCTCCAACTGTGACCAAACATAATATACAGCTCCATTTGAACTTCCTTGCTTTTGTATTCAATACTGAAAATATGTTGCTGGAAAAGCGCAGCAGATCAGGCAGCATCCAAGGAGCAGGAGAATCGACATTTCGGGCATGAGCCCTTCTTCAGGAATCTCCTGCTCCTTGGATGCTGCCTGACCCTGCTGTGCTTTTCCAGCAACACATTCTCAGCTCTAATCTCCAGCATCTGCAGTCCTCACTTTCTCCTTTTGTATTCAATGCTTTGACTAATACAAGCAAGTTTCCCATGTGCTTCCTTAACCACTTTATTTACCTATCCTGCAGTTATCCAGGATTTATGTTGTGTATATCAAGGTCTCATTGATCCTCTGTACTTTCTGCAATCTCAACATTCAAGGTGCACTCCCTTGCCTTGTTAGTTTTTCTAAAATGCATTTTCAGGATTAAATCTCATTTGTCAATGTTTGGCCCACCAGACTAGCCTATCAACCTCCTGATCCATGAGTATTTTTGCGTGATAATTGCCATCTTACTATCATCCACCAGCACGAGAGGAAAGCTACCAGAGTAGCACTAGGATAATTCTTGCTTTTTGAGGCCCAAGTATCTGGTGCTGATGTAGTACACTCGGATGCTCTGACACTAGCTGTGGTAGGCCCCAAAGCTGGGACCTGATGTTAGCTATGGTAGCCCAAGGGGGGATATTTGCTGTGGTAAGTCCCTACCATGATAAGCCCTGTACATACAGGCTATAACAGTATCACAACTGAAGTAAAAAACGGCACCTTGTGAGCTGTCTAATGTTGATGCTTTTGTGTTCCTTACTGGTACATCTTTATTCTAAGTACTATCCATGGGTTCCATTGTGTCTAATCTTCCAAGGCTCACCTCATGTGGCTACTGAATGCTCAAGGTAGAGCGCAACAGTTGGCCCCTAAGTGCAGGACTCTCACTGGATTTTAACAGGAAACATTCTTGCAGTCATGGTGTCCTCATCATCATGGGAACAAAAGTGTTGAGAATACAGCTTGCGAAAGTCAATGGGGGCATGACTTCAACCGGACTTTGATTTACCTATGTAGGACCCTATGGATAGATGTCCCCTCTGCATCTGTTCTGTCTGACTTAGTACACACAAAAGATAAAACCTCAGCTTCTTTACGAGTTCTATTTTATTGCAATTCCATTTACGTAAACTGTCAAGTCAAGCGCATTAATCTTAAGTGTTCTAACCATTAAGTACCTGAGCGAAGGTCAGTACATTAGGGAACTAGGTAGTTCTCGTCAACAGGGACAGCTTGCAAATATTTAGCTTACATTTTCCACCTAGTGACAGTGGCAAAAAGGAGTAACATCTAAAGGAATTGCTGAACATACAAGAAAACTATTGACTAATTAGTCACTTTTTATCACACTGGTAAACATCCAATTCAATATGATAATGAAATTGGTGACTGATCATTACAATCAATTTCCATCAATTAGGCCACTACAAATTCAGACAGGAGGTGACAAAACTCCAGTTTAAGAGAGTTTGGGACACCATAGATCCAACGTCATCTCTTCCTCACAAGCATCAGACGCCAGGTCTCATATGGACAGTATTCCAAACATTATATTCTGATTTGAATTTGACTTTGGGATCCTGCTAACCACTTGCATTGTCTTCCAAGACAGCCTGCACGACAGACCAGTGATTGAAGTTGTTTCCATAGAGGAAGTTTTAATTTATCCTCTTGAAAGGGAGTCTGTATGCTCTGGATAAGACCACAAGGAACAGAAGTAGTTCATTCAGCCCATCCATTCAGCTTTACCATTCAGTGAGGTCATGGCTGATCTGATAATCCTCAACTCCACTTTTCCCAATAATCCACTGTCTGGCCAAAGCTAAAATGTTTGCCATGGTCAATATTATCTAATCCATTCATGATCCAATCATACCAACCATTAACCTTCACGTTTCCAACCAGTCTACCCCTTTTACAGTAATTTATAATAAATCTTATTATTGCATATCTGCTGCACTGTGGCATTACCTGCAGCTAGCTGGGGATGTCAAAGCTGTGGGGCTGGATATTCCACATACAGATATTGGCCATTTCTGAAGTTTAGCTAGTCCTCATAACCACAATCCAGAGGTGACACCTAGGTTCCTTAGATGGGTACCCTAAACTAGGATGATGACTCGGTGCTTCAGAAATAGATCAGGGAAGAAGAGGCAGGTCTGGCATTTTAAGGAGAAATTTCAGTAAGGCAACCTGTCACCTGACATCAAGGGGGAAGATGATGGAGAAGTCTATTGGCTTAGTCAGCTGGTGGATACCAAGCTGACTAGGACCTCTTATTACATGTCTAACCCCATTCAACTGAGAATTAAATGTTGCCAAAACTTTATACCCAGAGTTCAAGAGAAAAGCTAACTAATTAATGAAAGCTAATTAATTGTGTAAGTCCTGCCCTGGTTTGTCTTACCAAAGTGCAACACCTTGCATTTATCTGAATTAACCCCATCTGTCATTCACTGCCCACTATACCACCAATTTTGGCATCACCCACAAACAATGCCCCCTAGATTCTCACCCAAACCATTTATATAAATGACCAACAACAGTGGACCCAACACTGATCCTTGTGGCACACTGCTGGTCACAAGCCTCCAGTATGAACAACAACCCCCAACCACCACACTCTGTCTCTTACTTTCTTATTTCCAAAAATGCCAAACATCTAGTGTAGTAGTCATTATAAAGGCTTAATAATGAAAATGAAATCCATTCATGAAAGCTTCAAAGCTTTTAAATATCTTCAAGTAGTTAAGATTTTATAACAACTAACTGTTTATACTCTAAAAAGGCCTCTCTAACCTGTCGATTAAACTAAGAGCTCCGCACATCATGTTGAGTTTTTTTGAGATTCAGTCAAGCATTCGTAATGACTTGCTGATATCTGTACAGGAAATGTCAACAAAGAGATCTATTGAAACTGATTGAACAGATGTTATACCAGCTGGTCTGTCAATCAAATCCATTCAGCTCATACAATTGCAACATTTAAAAGGCATCTGGATGTGTATACAAATAGAAAGCGTTTGGAGGGATATGGGCTAAATGCTGGCCAATGGGACTAGATTACTTAGGACATCTGGTTGGCATGGATGAATTAGATCGGAGGATCTGCTTCCGTGCTATACATCTCTATGACTCTATGACATTTTCTTGACCATCACTGACAACTGCAGCCAGTTTTATTTAACATTTTGGAGGGCAAAGGATTTGAAAGACTTCATCTCATGAAAGCTAAGCATATCTTATCTGCTCTTCATTTATATCTGTTCTGTCATTTTGTGACTCTCTCACTACAGCTTAATGCTTTTAAAACAGTCAAAATTGTATCCTTTGGAACTCAGCACTAATTTGTATGTCACCGTTTAGTTTGAGGGTTTCTGTTGGAAATGGGGGTGTGACTTCTCCATCCAACACCTGCCTGAATGGAGATCGATAGAGTCAGGCTAACTCTGTAAATAGCTCACCCCAGAGGTCATGCACTTCAGCCTGAAGTAGAGTTTGTTGAAGCAAAATGACTGGCATTAAGCATGTGGTATGCCCTATGATAAGATGAAGGGATGCAGCTACAGCAGATGGTGAGATTTTGGTATGAATGTAGATGGCTTGTTCAAAGTTATCAACTTGTGCCATGCCACTTCACCTGCACAATATTGGCTACATCACCTTAATCAAAGTAGAATACTAGACATTTGACAGCACATGAGAACATTCAGTTTATTGTGCCCGGTTAACTGCTACTACTCAGGGAGTGGGTAAAATGTGGAGAACACAGCAGACATTTAAAGCAAATAGTAGTATTGATGCTTTTAAGAGGAAGCTTACTCGATACTTGAGGGAGAAATGAATGGAAGGATTTGTTGAAATAAAGATGGAGGAGGCTCAGAGGGAGTATAAATCCCCACATAAAGCTGTTCCTGTGCTGTTACATTGCCTGAGTCACCATTCTGAGAAACTGATGCACATAATTCCCAAGTCCTTTAAATTGCTCCTTTTCCAAGTTTTATCCACTCCTGTTTGAAATTGATTCTACTTCCACCATTGTGTTGGGTAGCAACATGAGTAAACAATACCTTCTTAATGTCCTGGGCTGGTTTACAGAAAACCCTGTTTATGTGTTAATAACCTATGTAATCCTAATCTTTACCTTTGATCTCTTGGTGATAATCTTACATTTAGGCTCATTTACCATCAATTACTCAACAAGCAAAGCATTAAGTAGTTCAACGTGTGCTCTATATTTTTTTTTCTAAGATACCTTTTTTTTATTCATGGTTTCATTCCCTTCCCATGTTTTCATTCCTTACTTTTACATGATGGCAGCTTTGAGAAGGTCCCTTGCAAAGTGAAATTGATGGGGGCCTTTTCTTGCAGAATTGAGATGATGAAGATAATGTGAGAGACCAATAATGAAGTTTCACCAATCTCTGATGTATTCTGCTGTCATCTGCTACTATTCCAGGAGGAACCACACTTGGACACATGAGTAGAATTACTCCCTTGGCTTTCTGAGTAGCCAGTTACTAGGTTGTGCCAAATGCTGCACTGTAGCTGGCATACAACATCTGAACCCAAAAATGATTGCAGGAGGAAATTGGATAGGCACTTGCAAACCTAGGAGAATAAGGGCCAGCTGAGCTTTACAGAGACGGATTGGCCAAATGGGCTCCTTCTATGCCACTATGACTTTATGAGTCTACAGATTGGGATTATTCCAACAAAACTGAAGCTTATGGCCCACTGGGTTTTTCAGAATCATCTCAGGAGATAGCTGCCATGTCTGGAGGTCTGCAATGTGCACACGTATCAGTGAAGGAATAATTGAAATGCTTGCATTGTCTACCTTAAACATCCTCTTTCTGAATGTAAGAGATCATTTGGACAGGACTGTAGCTGATTTCCAAACTATCAAACAAGATAACCATGTATAGATTGTCAGGGAAGGCAGCAGCATAGCAGTAATATCACTAGTAATCCAGAACCCCAGGCTAACTGTAGCAGATGGTGAGATTTGAATTCAATTAACAATATTCTGGAATAATAGCTAATGGTGACCACTTTCAACAGTTGTCTTAATAACATACATTTGATTCACTAATATCCTTGAAGGAAGGAATTCTGTCATCCTTGTCTGGTCTAAATGTGACTCCACATTATTGTGGTTGAGTCTCAATTACCCGCAGGAAATTAGGGACGGGCAATCAATGTTGGTATAGCCTGTGACACCCACATGCCATGGATGCATTAAAAAAGTGAGCATTTATGCCCTTTATGTAAACTCCCTTATTAGAAAAGCTCTTCACTGAACAGATTCATCAGGTGCTACCTGGCTGAAGTGTTGTCATGTACTAGAGTGACCATAATTCATGCAGCTGTCATGCTGCCCTCATTGGACAACACACTTAGGTGCTTGCATTGATTGAAGGAGGAGAAGCATTTACTCAATGGACCTACACTGAAGTAGGGAGGAAGCTCATTGCAGCAAAACAGCATCTCAACCTGGGACCCTCATCATCTGACTGTGGTGTGAGACGCATCAGCTATAAGTGTCCAACTTCAAGAGGAACGTTTTCATTGTTGTTAGGTCGTACAGAACTTGGGTACAGCTGAGAAAGCTGTGTACTATCGAAGACTTTTTTGTCTAAAAACAATCAGGCCAATTCACAAGAAATACCCAAAGGGAGCTGCCATGGAAAATGAACCAATGATTAATGATTGACAGTTAACTGCAATGAGAAAGTGAGGACTGCAGATGCTGGAGATCAGAACTGAAAAATGTGTTGCTGGAAAAGCGCAGCAGATCAGGCAGCATCCAAGGAGCAGGAGAATCGACGTTTCGGCCATAAGCCCTTCTTCAGGAATGAGGAGGGTGTGCCAAGCAGGCTAAGATAAAAGGTAGGGAGGAGGGACTTGGGGGAGGGGCGTTGGGAATGTGATAGGTGGAAGGAGGTTAAGGTGAGGGTGATAGGCCGGAGAGGGGGTGGGGGCGGAGAGGTCAGGAAGAAGATTGCAGGTCAAGAAGGCAGTGCTGAGTCTGAGGGTTGGGACTGAAATAAGGTGGGGGGAGGGGAAATGAGGAAGCTGGAGAAATCTGCATTCATCCCTTGTGGTTGGAGGGTTCCTAGGCGGAAGATGACGCGCTCTTCCTCCAGGTGTCATGTTGCCATGGTCTGGCGATGGAGGAGGCCAAGGACCTGCATGTCTTTGGCGGATTGGGAGAGGGAGTTAAAGTGTTCAGCCACAGGGTGGTTGGGTTGGTTGGTGGGGGTGTCCCAGAGGTGTTCTCTGAAACGTTCGGCCTACTTGCGGAACGTTTCAGAGAACACCTCTGATCCCCAGCATCTGCAGTCCTCACTTTCTCCTACTCACACAGAATTCCCAGCCTGCAGCTACAGGATTTATATGGCTTATTCAGATGCATTTCTGGTGAATGGTAAACGCCAGGATGTTGATACACCCAATGAAGTATTTCAGAAGAGTTGTCACTCTTATGCCAATTTGCAACAGCAAGATTCCACAAATAATAAGAAATGTCTGGAGGGAGATAGACCAAGCACAGGCAGGTGGGTTCAGTTTAGTTTGGTATTATGGTCAACATGGACTGGTTGGACTGAAGGGTCTGTTTCTGTGTTGTATAGCTCTATGATAATGCCTAGATCATTTACTTTGTCTGATGTTGGTCGAATGTTAAATATTGGCAAGCCTAGGCTTTCTTTGTAATAATGCCAAGGGATCGTTTATGTTTGACTGAGAGAGCAAACAGCACTTCAGCTGAATTTCTCACCTGAAAGATGGCACATCTGACAGTGCAACACTCCCTCGGTACTGCACTGAAGTGCCAGGCTAGATTCTGCGCTCAAGCCACTGGAGTAGAGCATGAATGCACAATCCTCTGACTCAGCGTGCTACCAACTAAGCCACAACTGACACGTGAGCTATGGTTACACGCCTGTCGAACTGGCTTGTTAATGGAATGCAGAATCAGAATTCAGCGTTCTGCTTTATTGTACAATGATTACAGGAAGACTGGTTGCCATACAAACCTCTTCACACTTCAATGTCAAAAATAATCCAACATTGTACTGCAGCCAAATTACTAATTACCAATTATAAACCCTTTCAGTTTAATCAACTGAGTGATGAGTAAATATTTATTTAGTGTGTGCAGCCAGTCACTGATGATATAACACCAGTGAAGTAACATCACTTTTGGCATAATTATCAACTGTCAAGGACAGGAAGGCTCCTGTTTCTGCTCAGCTCACCTTTTTCTTAAGTTTAGGGGAGAGATGAATGTTTCATTGTGGTGATAACTTTCCTTTCGGGTGAGAAATGTCATTGCAGGAACTGGAATACCTTCAACTAACTGTGACGCAAGGCTGTGTACAGCTGGATAGTGATCTTCCAATTCCGCACATTAAAGACAAATATCATTTCTAAATTGAGGTGGAAGGTCAAGTTCCTTTTGATCAGCCCCACCAATGCACTGTGATACAGCCTCAGAACAGACATAACATTCTGCAGTCAACAGCTCCACCATTCATTCTAACATGGCTTCTGTGGAGAAGCACCTGACAGAGAAATGTATTTTTATTTCATTTTATTTTAATTTTCAGCAGTCGGGCATCACTGATAAATTCAACACCCATGAGTCATTTACAACAATAATGGATATTCACTTTGCACCTTTATTGGAGCAAACTGGATTAAGGAGCTTAACTGGAATGATACAAACGGATATTTGATTCTGCACCATTTAAGGAGAAACTGAAGCAGTAATAAAAAATTTGTGTCAAATTGGTAGGTTTTAAGCAGTGTAAAGGAGAATGCGAAGTGAATCATACATTAAACTAATTTGTATGATATTTTATATTTTCTGCCTCCCTCCCTTTTTAAATAAATTCCGTGTGGGCGGCACGGTGGCACAGTGGTTAGCAATTCCCACCTCATTTTTTTCAATGCAGTGGAACCTTTTCCATATCCATAGAATTTTGGAATATTATAACCAATGAATCCACTTTCTTTGCTGCCACTTCTTATAAGACACTAGGATGGAAGTTCGTAGGCACTGGCGACTTGGATGCCTTGACTACATAGGGATGTTAACACTCATATGAGTATTACTTGAAGGCATTTCTGGACCTGGAGACAAATTAGATCAGCAGGCATATGGTTGAATTGTATCATTCTGACTTTTTATGAAGAAGGCTGTGATGGTCCATTTGTTTAAAGGTTTGAATATCGTGCTTGGCCACTCCAGGTAACAGGTAAAAGCATACCATATTAGTATGGGACTAATGTCACATATGGGCCTATGTTGATAAGGATAGCAGGATACTGCCCTAGTTGTTTTAGCATTAAGGTTCAAATATGTGCATGCCTCAAATATCCAGAAGCAGGAATTCTTTATTCCACTGTCTGCAGGTCATTACAAATGTGAAGGGAAATTAAAGTTAAACGAGGAATTATTTACTGCATTTACATGAAGTAAAGCCTATAGTTTGAATTTTAGATTACTTACAATGTGGAAACAGGCCCTTCGGCCCAACAAGTCCACACCGACCCTCAGAAGAGCAACCCACCCAGACCCATTCCCCTACATTTACCCCTTCACCTAACACTACGGGCGATTTAGCGTGGCCAATTCACCTAACCTGCACATTTTTGGACTGTGGGAGGAAACTGCAGCACCTGGAGGAAACCCCACGCAGACACGGGGAGAATGTGCAAACTCCACACAGGCAGTTGCCTGAGGTGGGAATTGCTAACCACTGTGCCACCATGCCGCCCACACGGAATTGAGCTGAGGAATCCTTTGTCTCTCTGCTCCTTCTTCCCATGAAACCTCTTTCCACCAAAGACAGCTCTTTTTCCAGAGATAGTCCATTCAACAGTGCCAGCGGCCTGCCTTCCCCATCGCCACCTGATGCTGGAGTTTCTGTTGCATTAGGTTTTGTAACAATTCCACAGTGTCGAGGTCAGTTTTAGCAATACCAAAATTTGCAGAGCAGATATTTGTCCTGTCATTCTAAACTGGATTTGAAACCTAGGTCTAAATATATGCAGCACTATTCATGCCTTAATGAAGTACTTTGAAGTGTGGTCATTGTAATACGGCAAACGTAGCAAGAACCCAAAAATACCAATTAAATAAGTGACAAATAATCTAACTCAGAGGATGTTGATTGAGAGCTTAAAATTAAAGAAGCTCCCTTCTTTGAAATTGTGCTGAGGAATTCTTGCATTGAAATGAGAGAGCCCTATTTCAATAGATAGAGCCACAATGTGGGGTTAGAACTCCTTCAGTGCCACATTCGGGTGTCAGTCTAGCCATACTCTCTGATTTGTAGGGCAGCCAGCTAAATAACAGATGGCACATGGGCATTACTTCAATCCAACGTGAGCAAGTGTGAGATAATTCACAATAGCTGTTTTTGAAGCCGTTGAACCTTGCCATCTGGCAACTGGCCATTGTGTTTGCCTACAAATCAACAGCAAGTACACCTTTGGCCTGGCACCTATTCAAGAAGAAAATTGTTCAAAATTCTGAATGCAAAGCAGCAGGGGTGGTGCAGCGAGGATTGTGAAATACATCATTAGTTCACTCTCCACACAAGGAAGATAGGTGTTTTTGGGAGATGGATGGGGCGGGGAAGGTGGGCAAATACTGTATGATGAAAATTGACTCCCTCAATCCTGTGGCATAGGAGCTCAAGGAGTCACAATTCGGTGCTGTGATGTCTCTCTAAAATATTCTCTGTATCATAGTGCAGTATCCTTGCAAAAAAAACTTCCCTTTTTTTTTAGGTTTGCATGACTCTAAATGCAAATAAGCAGGCAACCATTGATCTCAGAAAAGCTATTGGTCTTTCTGCCTAAGGTTATCCCTGAATTTGCCTTAAAGGCACTTATCACCCTCATTAATGTCATAGATCGGAATAACTGCTATTTGATTATAAAAAGGTCGTGTTGGGAACACCTGAGAATGTGAAAGGAGCCCAGGGCATTCGTCCAGAAAAGAGACAATTCTGATTCACTCAAAACAACTCAGTTTGTCAAAATAACTGCCCATTAAGAACATGCAAATTGCTCCATTTTGCTGCAAAATTGAAGTATTTTTCCACAGTCCACAGTAGATATTGTCACTCAGTACAACCTGATCTTAATTAGCCCAGTTTTGCTAAAAATCCGAACTATGTCTTATTTTGCAATGACTAGAAAATGGTTAATAAGAAACTAAGCTTGTCTGCAGAGGAAAGCAACAATATATAAATAACAGATAATTTTATTGAATGATGTTGATTAAGTGTTAAATATTAATCTGACCAATGCACTGACTAAGGTGCAGTATAAATAATCTTTAAATATTTGTAAGACAGAGGTAGATAGATTCATGATAACCAAGCGAATGAAAGGTTATCAGGGATATGCAGGAATGGGGCAGTGGAGGTTAAAACCAGATCAGCCATGATCTTATTGAATGATGGAACATGCTCGAAGGGCTAAGTGGCTTACTCTTGTCTTGTTCATATAGGCTAAGATATAGAGTAACCTTTTCTCATTGTGCGAGGGGAAATTTTGTAGAAATATGGCATGACTACAAGGGAAGGTTAATATTTTGAATCCCATGCCAGCTGAATGTGACCACTTTCTGTCTTTGCCAAAAAACATTGGGTCAAGTTTAGCTTTCACCTGTTAACCTTATATGTTCCTGTCTTCTGGTTTGTTAAAGTATTTGTTGGAATATGCTCATTGCCTCCCTCTTGTGTTCCACAGCCAGCACAAAACTAAAAGTTAATAATGTCCTTCCACGACGCTATTCAGGCAATATGTCATGTATCTGCAACTTCCTTTGATACACATATGACAGTGCAGTAAACAATGCTTATTTGAATTTTAGTAAAGCCTTTGACAAGGTTCCGCACGGTGGACTAATTAGTAAATTTAGATCACATGGGATTCAGAATGAGCTCGCCAATTGGCTTAATGGCAAGAGACAGAGACTAACAGTGGAGGATTGCTTTACAGACTGGAGGCCTGTGGCCAGCAGTGCTCCAAAGGGATTGGTCCTGGGTCAGCTTTTGTCTTTAATTCATATAAATGATTTGCATGTGAATATAGAAGACATGGTTAGTAAGTTTGAGGACGACACCAAAATTGGTGGCATAGTAGATAGTGAAGAAGGTTTTCTTGATCAAATGGGTCAATGGGCTGAAAAATGGTCGATGGTATTCAACCTGGGTAAATGTGAGGTATTGCATTTTGGTAAAACAAACAAGGATAGGATCTTGGGTAGTGTTGTAGAACAGAGGGAACAATGGGTGGATTCTTTGAAATTTGCATCACATATAGACATGGTGGTTAAAAAGGCATTTGGCACACTTGCCTTCATTGCTCAGTCCTTTGAGTATAGGAGTAGGGGAGTCAGGTTGAGGTTGTACAGGATATTGGTGAGGCCTCTTGTGGAATACTCTGTCAAGTTCTGGTCGCCCAGTTATACAAATGTCATTATCAAGCTGGAGAAAATTCAGAAGAGAAGGTTTGAGTTATAAAGAAAGGCTGGATAGGCTGGGACTTTTTTCACTGGAGTGCAGGAGGTTGAGGGATGGCCTTTTAGAGATTTAGAGAGTTAACGGTAGTCATCTTTTCCCTAGGGTGGGGGAATTTCAAGATTTGGGGGCACATTTTTAAGGTCAGAGGAGAGAGATCTTAAAAAGTCATGACAGGCAAATTTTTACACAGGAGGTGGTTCGCATGTGGAATGAACTTCCTGAGGAAGTGGTGGATGTGGGTCCAATTACAACATTTAAAAGACATTTGAATAGATACATGAATAAAAAATGTTTGAAGGGATATTGGCCAGGAGCAGGCAGGTAGGAGTAGTTCAGTTTGGGATTATGTTCGGTATGGACTGGTTGGACCAAAGTGTCTGTTACCATGCTGTATGACTCTATAACATACATACAGACGGACAAGTTAGGAGCAAGAGTAGGGCCCTTGATCTTGCTCTGCCCTTCGATAAGATCATGGCAATGCTGCTAATGATGTAAATATAAATAACAAACCAGATAGTAATATAAGCTCATTTGCCATCCTCCTTGTTACCTTTTTCCCCAAGATCAACATGTCATTGCACATCCTTCCACCACTGAATGGCACTACCTGCCTGCCACTCTCAAATACTACTCCCTTTATTTAAACATGTCTAGGCCCTGAACTGAATACACTGTAAATTCCTCATGTTTTTATTTAATTGTCCTTGAGATTCCTAACTCCAATGCACCTCCAATGCACCATTTGCTGCCTCATATTTTTAATCACTTCAGTCCTTGCAGCAATAGTGATCCCATAAGGGTAGCACCCAGAAATGAACAATGAGGCAATGGCAGTGCATATTCAAGTCAGGATGTTTTATGCAATTTGGAGGGGAGGTTTGAAGGTGAAAGCCCCACAAAGTTGCTGCTCTGTCCTTCTTGATGGTAAAGGCAACAGGCCAGGCAAATGGGTACAGTCATAGTAATCCGAATGTGTGTACATCCTGCAAAAGTACACAGTGCAAAGTAAAGGCAGAGATCTGAGCAGATGATCTAGCCTAATAATCCCATGCAGTTAATGAGGGAGTTACTAAAGTCATACTGTTGGGAATGCAATCTTCCATCTGCCCTTTCAGATGGATGCAAAATATTCCACAACAGGAACAATACTGTCAGAGGCAGTCCAGAGAAGTTTCACTAAGTTGATCCCAGGCATGGAAGGATTCTCTTCTGAGGAGAGGTTGAGTAGGTTAGAGTAGGCCTATTAAAGGTTAGAAGAATGAGAGACTACATTGAAACATTTAAGATTCTTTGGAGGCTTGACAGTTGTTATGGACCAGACCAGAACCTCTCTAAAATATATTAAGAAGGTAGTCTAGACCTTAAGTTTTTCTTATTTTAAAGTTAAATGTGAGACTGTGTTCCAGATGTAATTCGATTGGCCAAACTACTCGATGTTAAGCAGAACACAATTTATTCAAACACTATAGTTAAAATGTAACAAAAGAAAGAGGAACTTGTAATAACTTGAATCTACTGGAAAACTTAACTGTAAGTACATTATTTTACTTCTATACAGTAACTGATCCAATATAGCAACATCCCATAAACACATCCTTGGCAAAAGACAAATTCAGAAAACAGATTGTCATACATGCTGTTTTCCAATTCAAGAGGAAAGAACATCAAAAGACAATTCTGAGAGAAACCTCAGATATAGTGTAGCAGCCAGTAGAGATTCACAGCCTTCCAACCCTGCTGAGACCTCAGCAACAACTGCCAAAAGCTAACTAAAAATCCGTGAGAGTTCCACCACACCCACTCAGGCTGCTTCTATTGTTCCAACTTTAAAAAACATACAAGGCCTCACAAGTTGTTCATCTCTCATTGACTGCTCGTCACCTTGTCAATTTTTCTCTAAAAGAAACCAAGACAAAACACACAGTATCATCACACAGTATAAATGCAAAGAGTTTGTTTTCCCTTGCTGGAGAGTCCAGGGCAAGAGGCCAACATCTCAAAGTAAGGAGTCACTCATTTAAAACAGAGATGAGAAAGATGTTTTTCTCTCAGAGGGTGGTGAATCTGTGGAATTCTTTACTGCAGAAAGATATCAAGGCTGGACCCATTAAATATATTCAAGACTGATATAGAAAGATTTATAATAACTGAGGGTTAACATAACTCTCAAGGGTTATGAGGCTAAGGCAGGAAACTGGAGTTGAGGATTAATGGATCAACCATGATCTCATGGAATGGCTGAGTTGACTCAATGAGCCAACTGGCCTACATCTGCTCCTACACCTTATGATATTGCAGTTTTATAACACATTCTGAAGAAATACAGGGCAGTTCTCCCTAATGTCCTAGCTGATTCAGCCAATGATATTCCTCCTCTGCTAAAACAGATAATTAGATTAGATTCCCTACAGCACAGAAACAGGCCCTTCAGACCAAGTTCACACCGACCCTCCGAAGAGTAACTCACCTCAACCCATTTTCCCTCTAATGCACTTAACACTATGGGCAATTGAGCATGACCAATTCACCTGACTTGCACATCTTTGGACTGTGGGAGGAAACTGGAGCACCCAGAGGAAACCCACGCAGACACAGGGAGAATGTGCAAACTCCACACAGACAGTCGCCCGAGGGTGGAATTGAACCCAGGTCACTGGCACTGTGAGGCAACAGTGCTAACCACTGAACCACCGTGCCGCCCCAATAATCTGCTCACAAACCTCATTGTTGAATGTGGGAGCTTGCTGTGTGCTAATTAGCTGCTGCATTTAAGACATTAAAAGAATGGTGATATTTAAAAATTTTACGAAGGCTGTGAAACATTTTGAGGTAATCAGAAAGTGCAACTCACCACCAGGAGTGGGTGAAGCAAACAATATAGACAGAGTTAAAAGGAAACTGGACAGCCGTAGGAGGGAGAATGGAATGAAGAGGTTATGGCAGGGCGATGAAACATGGGAAGGGGCCAGATATAAGAATAAGCACTTGCATGGACTGGTTGGGCTCAATGATCTATTTCTCTTCATAATGAACAAAGCTGGACTCAAGAAAGGAATTTTAAAAACCCCTGCTCGAGTTTTAGTTTTTGGGTATTGCTCAACAGATGAGGATTAACCCCTTGTGTTTGCTTCTTCCAGCATTGGGAGACCGTGCTTTTAGCAGTCTGGGCCCCAAGGCCTGTAAGTCCCTCCTAAAACTTCTCCATCTCTCCCTTCTCATTTAAGAATCTCTTTAGCTTTTGGTCATGTGACCTGATACCACCTTCTGTGGCTTGGTCCAGATTGGAGTTGGTGTTACCCATACCATTGCCAACATAAATTGGGTGCAATGTGGGCCAGTCTGTCTTGAAACGAAGCAAATTTGAGTACGCTCTAGATAAAGTTCAAATTGCAGCAAGCCTGAATCACTGATGAAGTTAAACAGCTTACTGTAAAGAAAGCTAATGCCTACATTTCTATAATGTCTCTGATTTCACAGAATTACAAGGGAGAACTGCCTGCTCCGCTTCAGGCCATAAAACATAACAGCAGAAATAGGCTATTTGGCTCATCAACTCCATTCTATCATTCCCAGCGCACGGTTGGTCTGATAATCCTCATTTCCACTTTCCTGACTTTCAATTCCCTGAATGATTAGGGTCAGTGACTGTGGGAAAAGGAAAGAAAAATATTTTGGATATCAAACTGAGATTTTAAAAAACTTTAATCTGGCCTGGAATTCATTTCCAGCTTAACAGGAGTGATATAATAAATACTTTTGATTCCTTTTTTGAGTCCAGCTTTGCTAATTTCTAAAGATTCTGCTTTCCCTCTGAATGGACAAAGCAAACAGGGGAACTTGATCCAAACATCCATACTCTGCTACTGCGTATAATGACCAGGTCCATTGGTCTGTCCATGAAGTATTTCTGGAGATAGAGACTATTAAAGACATGGTACTTAGGTATACCACGAAAGATTCACTTTTGGATTGTAACTGATTGCTTACGGGAATGAGTGAATCAGTGAATTAGTTAATTGCGTCTTTCCCCTATTGTTGCCTTTCCCATCCATTGTCTCTCTCTCTCTCTCCTGCCTCTCTACCTCCTCATTACTCTCGCTCCCCCACCTCCCTCTCTTCCCCACTCTCCCTCTCCTGTGTCTATTCCTCCTCTGCCACACCGGCCCCTCTCATTACCCATTTCCTGCCTCTAACCCACCTTGCCAATCTCTACCATCTGCCCTCCCCATCTCCTGTCACTCTCTCCCTCCTGCCTCTCCCCTCCCATCACTTTCCTTCCCCGTCACTCTCCCTCTCCCACCTTTACCCCTCCCCATCACTCTTCCTTCCTGCCTCTCCCCTCCCGCTTCTCCCCCTCCCCATCACTATCCCTCTGCTGCCCTCTCCACCGTCACGCTTCTTCCTCATTGCTCCCCCTCTCTCTCGTCACTCTCTCTCCCTCCCTGTCACTCTCACTTTCCGGCCTCTCTTCCTCCTCTGTCACTCTCTTTCCCTGTCACTCTCCCTCTCTGTCACTCTTCCTCCCCTGTCACTCCCTCTATCTCCCTCCCCATCACTCTTCCTCTCCCTCCCAGCCTCTGTCCCATCACTCTCTCTCTCTCCTTCCCCTGCCTCTCTCTATTCCCGGTCATTCTCTCTACCCTCCCACCTATCCTCTTCCCCATCACTCTCCCTCTCCTTCCCAGTCTCTCTTTGTTCTCTATCACTGTCCCTCCCCTGCCTCTTTTTGTCTCCTTCTCTCTCCCTCACCCATCACTCTCCCTCTTCCTCACCCATCACTCTCCCTCTCCCTCCCAGTCTCTCTCTGTTCTCTGTCACTGTCCCTTCCCACCTCTTTCTGTCCCCTTCGCTTTCCCTCACCCATCACTTCTCCCTCTCCCTCCCACCTCTCTGACCCCTGTCACTCTCCCTCCCCCGTCACTCTTCCCCCCTCCCCACCTCTCTGACCCGTCACTCTCCCTCCCCCGTCACTTTCCCCGCTCCCCACCTCTCTGACCCCTGTCACTCTCCCTCCCCTGTCACTCTTCCCCCCTCCCCACCTCTCTGACCCCTGTCACTCTCCCTCCCCCTGTCACTCTTCCCCCTCCCCACCTCTCTGACCCCTGTCACTCTCCCTCCCCGTCACTCTTCCCCCCCTCCCCACCTCTCTGACCCCTGTCACTCTCCCTCCCCCTGTCACTCTTCCCCCCTCCCCCCTCTCTGACCCCTGTGACTCTCCCTCCCCATCACTCTTCCCCCTCCCCACCTCTCTGACCCCTGTCACTCTCCCTCCCCCTGTCACTCTTCCCCCTCCCCACCTCTCTGACCCCTGTCACTTTCCCTCCCCTTGTCACTCTTCTCCCCTCCCCACCTCTCTGACCCCTGTCACTCTCCCTCCCCCTGTCACTCTTCCCCTCTCCCCACCTCTCTGACCCCTGTCACTTTCCCTCCCCCTGTCACTCTTCCCCCCCCACCTCTCTGACCCCTGTCACTCTCCCTCCCCCTGTCACTCTTCCCCCCTCCCCACCTCTCTGACCCCTGTCACTCTCCCTCCCCCTGTCACTCTTCCCCCCTCCCCACCTCTCTGACCCATGTCACTCTCCCTCCCCCTGTCACTCTTCCCCCCCTCCCCACCTCTCTGACCCCTGTCACTCTCCCTCCCCCATCACTCTTCCCCCCTCCCCACCTCTCTGACCCATGTCACTCTCCCTCCCCCTGTCACTCTTCCCCCTCCCCACCTCTCTGACCCCTGTCACTCTCCCTCCCCCTGTCACTCTTCCCCCCTCCCCACCTCTCTGACCCCTGTCAGTGTCCCTCTCCTGTTCTTTCCTCTGATGTGGATTAAGCGCTGAAACCCTCTCAGGACACTGAGCGAGAGTTGCTGAGTCTCGCAGCACCCCCTATCGCGGAGAGCCGGCCCGCTCGCTGCCCTGCCCAGAATCTGCTATAAATATTTGGCAGCTGCAAACTCAGGTCAGTCTGTGGGAACTGCTGCTTCTGATACAGTTGTCAACGAGCGAGAAGGAAGCCACAGCGCAAACCCGAACCCCCCAACGAAAGGGGGGGGGAGGTGAAATAAACGTGCTCGCAGCTTGGTGTCAATTCCTGACGGCAGACTTTTTTCACAACGATAACTCCCAGGTGGTTGGCTATGAGGACAGCGAGCTGCAAGACTTTGCGCTGTTACACCAAATAGGTAACTCTTCATATTTGTTCAGCTTTTAGCTACAGAAATGTAATTGTCTCCGGGGTACGGTAGGTGAATAATTATTTGGGAAGTTTTTGATTACATAAGAATGCCTGAGACAATAAATGTCCGTGCTGGTGTTGTCTAGTATCTACACTACTGTCAATAGGTTGTGTTAAAGTTGGATCTCGAACTATTTGAACAACGCCTGCGTTTGAAACAAAAAATTAAAACGATTCGCTCTCCATCTATTTCAGGCCGTGAGTTAACTTGCCAACGAATAGCAACTCACTGAGTTGTGTAATTGTGTTTTGCTTTGACTGGAGGTTGGGATAGAATCGGTTCCATTAAAAAAAAACTCTCAGAAAGGATATTTCAAAAGGCAGGGTCCAATGCAAACACTTGGGGTAAGGGTTGGGGGGTGGGTTGGGACCAATTCCTTATTAAGTCTAGAAAGGGGAATTTCTTAAAAAGGGCGAGGGTGTCAAACAAAATCATGGAATCCCTATAATGCAAAAAGTAGCGACTCGGCCCAGCGGATCGACACCGACCCTCCGAAAATCATCCCACCCAAACCCATAACCCCTCATGGATGTTTCATTGCCATGAGCAATCTGCACATCCCTGGACACTATCGGGCAAAGTAGTACTGTATGTCCAATACACACATCCCTGGACACTACAGGGCAAAATAGTACTGTATATCCAATACACCGAACATGCACATCCCTGGACACTATCGGGCAAAGTAGTACTGTATGTCCAATACACCGACATCCCTGGACACTACAGGGCAAAATAGTACTGTATATCCAATACACCTAACATACACATCCCTGGACACTATCGGGCAAAGTAGTACTGTATGTCCAATACACCGACATCCCTGGACACTACAGGGCAAAATAGTACTGTATATCCAATACACCGAACATGCACATCCCTGGACACTATCGCGCAAAGTAGTACTGTATATCCAATACACCTAATATGCACATCCCTGGACACTACAGGGCAAAATAGCATGTCCAGTACACCTCACATGCACGTCCCTGAACAGTACAGGACAATTCAGCATGGCTAATCTACCTAACCTGCACATCTTTGATGCAGGGACTTTGGCGAGAATGAGACTGGACTTTGTAAAGAACACAGTTTGGGCTGGCCGCGCTGTTGACAGTGTCTCTTTCTGCCTTTCTTCAGCCCCGGTGGACAGGCTGAAACTGACCGGGGGGTCCCCCGACGAAGTGGACACGATCCGAGCCGGCGGCAGTGGCGGGGAGTAAAGCCGGCGGGAAGGCGAAGAGCCCGGGGGAGCCGAGGGGAGACTGATCGATAAGTTGCGGGAGCCGGCTCCTGGAGAGATCCACCCACGTGTGGGGAGAAAGTCCAGATCCAACCCAGAGAGAGAGAGAGAGAAGGGGGGAGGAGGTGGTGGTAGTGGCGGGTTGTAAGGTAAAAGAGAGAGAAGAGGAATTTGCATCAAGCTTGCAGCCATGCAATAAAAGTGAGCGCGGAAATTGCACCGTCCGCAACAGAAATACCAACCAGATGGCTTGGCTCTGCAACCAGTGGGGCAACGCGTCTGTGAACGGCTCCGGGGTCGGCCCGGACAACGCCAGCTCTCCGTGCGACCCCCCGGCCCCTCCGCCGCCGCTGCTGGTGGTGAGGAACGCGCTGGTGGCGCGCGTGGAGGTGGCCGTTCTGTCCGTCATCCTGGTGCTGGCGCTGAGCGGCAACCTGGGCGTGCTGCTGGCGATCCGCTCCAGCCGCCGCAAGACCTCCTCGCGCATGTTCTACCTGGTCAAGCACCTGAGCATCGCCGACCTGGTGGTGGCCGTCTTCCAGGTGCTGCCCCAGCTCATCTGGGAGGTCACCTTCCGCTTCCAGGCGCCCGACTTCCTCTGCCGGGCGGTCAAGTACCTGCAGGTGGTCGGCATGTTCGCCTCCACCTACCTGCTCATCGTCATGTCCATTGACCGCTGCCTGACCATCTGCCAGCCGCTCAAGTCCCTGCAGCAGCGCTCCAACAGGCCCTACGTGGTCTGCTCCTGGGTGGTCAGCCTCCTCTTCAGCATCCCCCAAGTCTTCATCTTCTCCCTCAAGCAAGTGGTGCCAGGTGCCTATGACTGCTGGGGGGACTTCGCCCAGCCCTGGGGAGCCCGGGCGTATGTCACCTGGATCACCCTGGCCGTCTACGTGCTGCCCGTCATCGTGCTCGCCGTCTGCTACTCGCTCATCAGCCTCAAGATCTGGCGCAACGTCAAGTTGAAGACCCAGCGGGAAGCCCGCGCCTCCTCGTCCGCCGCCGGCAGCCTCATGCTGTCCCGGGTCAGCAGCGTCAAGATCATCTCCCGCGCCAAGATCCGCACCGTCAAGATGACCTTCGTCATCGTCCTGGCCTACATGGTCTGCTGGACGCCGTTCTTCGTCGTGCAGATGTGGAAGGTGTGGGACGAGCACGCCCCCGAAGAGAGTAAGTCTCTCCCTCCTCCTCCCCCCCTCCCCAACCCACGCGGGGCCAATCATCATGACCATCATCCAATTCAATCCCCCCACCCCCTTTCTCACTTTCATCATCCAGCTCAATCCCCCTGTTCCCACTTTCATCATCCAGCTCAATCCCCCCGTTCCCACTTTCATCATCCAGCTCATTCCCATCTGTTCCCACTTTCATCATCCAGCTCAATCCCCCCATTCCCACTTTCATCATCCAGCTCAATCCCCCGTTTCCACTTTAATCATCCAGCTCAATCCCCCCATTCCCACTTTCATCATCCAGTTTATTCCCACCTGTTCCCACTTTCATCATCCAGCTCAATCCCCCCATTCCCACTTTCATCATCCAGTTTATTCCCACCTGTTCGCACTTTCATCATCCAGCTCAATCCCCCCATTCCCACTTTCATCATCCAGCTTATTCCCACCTGTTCCCACTTTCATCATCCAGCTCAATCCCCCCATTCCCACTTTCATCATCCAGTTTATTCCCACCTGTTCCCATTTTCATCATCCAGCTCATTCCCACCTGTTCCCACTTTTATCATCCAGCTCAATCCCCCCGTTCCCACTTTCATCATCCAGCTCATTCCCACCTGTTCCCACTTTCATCACCCAGCTCAATCCCCCCCCCGTTCCCACTTTCATCATCCAGCTCATTCCCACCTGTTCCCACTTTCATCATCCAGCTCAATCCCCCCATTCCCACTTTCATCATCCAGCTCAATCCCCCCCGTTCCCACTTTCATCATCCAGCTCATTCCCACCTGTTCCCACTTTCATCATCCAGCTCAATCCCCCCCCCCCCGTTCCCACTTTCATCATCCAGCTCATTCCCACCGTTCCCACTTTCATCATCCAGCTCAATCCCCCCATTCCCACTTTCATCATCCAGCTCAATCCCCCGTTCCCACTTTCATCATCCAGCTGAATCTCCCCATTCCCACTTTCATCATCCAGTTTATTCCCACCTGTTCCCACTTTCATCATCCAGCTCAATCCCCCCGTTCCCACTTTAATCATCCAGCTCAATCTCCCCATTCCCACTTTCATCATCCAGTTTATTCCCACCTGTTCCCACTTTCATCATCCAGCTCAATCCCCCCCGTTCCCACTTTCATCATTCAATTCAATCCAGACCTCCCCATTCCCACTTTGACCCCATGCCCCATCTCCTTCTACCTCTTTAGCCTTTATATATATTTCCTTCTTGAATACTCCCAATGCTTTGACTTGTACAGCAGAGAATTCCACATGCTCACCACTCTCTGGGTGAAGACATTTCCCTTCATCACAGTTCTAAATGGTCTACCCGTATCCTTAAGCTGTGACCCCTGGCTCTGGGCTCCCCGGTTAACTGGAACATCCTTCTTGCATTTCCCCTGTCTAGTACTGTTTTTAAAATTTTATACATTGTTATAAGATACTTCCTCATTCTTCTAAATTCCGGTTAATACTGTGCTAACTGATCCAATGTTTCTTCATACGTCTGTGATGCCGTGCTAGGAATCAGTCTGTTACTTTTTTGTTGCATTCTTTCCATAGCTGTAACATCCTTTCTCAGATAAGGAAACTGAATATAATACTCTTGGCGTGGTCTCACCAAGGCCCTGTACAATTACAGGAAGACATCCCTGTTCCTGTACTTGAATCTTGCAGAGCGTTTCAGAGAACACCTCTGGGACACCCGGACCAACCAACCCAACCACCCTGTAGCTCAACATTTCAATTCCCCCTCCCACTCTACCAAGGATATGCAGGTCTTTGGACTCCTCCATCGTCAGACCACAGCGAAACGACGGTTGGAGGAAGAACGCCTCATCTTCCGGCTAGGAACCCTCCAACCACAAGGGATGAACTCGGATTTCACCAGTTTCCTCATTTCCCCTCCCCCCAGCCTGTCTCAGTCAAATCCATCAAATTCAGCACCGCCTTCCTAACCTGCAATCTTCTTCCCGACCTCTCCGCCCTCACCCCAGTCTGACCTATCACCCTCACCTTGACCTCTTTCCACCTATCACATTTCCGACGCCCCTCCCCCAAGTCCCTCCTCCCTAACTTTTATCTTAGCCTGCTGGACCAACTTTCCTCATTCCTGAAGAAGGGCTAATGCCCGAAACGTCGATTCTCCTGTTCCCTAGATGCTGCCTGACCTGCTGCGCTTTTCCAGCAACACATTTCCATCTCTGATCTCCAGCATCTGCAGACCTCACTTTCTCCTCCTGTACTTGAATCCTCTTGCAATGAAGGCCATTTGCTTTCTTTACCACCTGCATGCGTAATTTCAGTGATTGGTGGACCCAGGTCTCATTGCACCTCCCCTTTCCTAATCATTCAGGTAAAAATCTGCCTTCCTGTTTTTCCCACCAATTTGCATAATCTCACATTTATCAGCATTATACTTCATTAGCTATGCATTTTCCCATTCACTCGGTTTGTCCAAATCACACTGAAACATCTCTGCATCCGTCTTTCAGCTCACTGTCCCACCCAGCTTTGTGTCGTCTGTTAACTTGGAGATACAACACTTAGTTCATTCACTTAAATCATGAATATATGTTGTGAATTGCTATGGTCCAAGCACTGATCCCAGCTATTTAGCTGTTAACAGCTTCACTTTCACTTGGTTATTTAGTAGAATGGGTATCTGAAATTATGCTAAATTTCAGAGAGGTGAGCAGGTGTAGAAGGTGAATGAGGGAGTGGTGACTGGCAACATTAAATTAATTATTTTATATTGTTATACTAAATACTTATGTTGATCATCACAATTGCAAGTATTATTAGATTGACAGGTTTATAACAATTGTATTAAGTGTCACATTAATATTGTTCCATTAATTATTCTGACATATATGTATTAGTCATATTGACTGTTATTTGATTGTATTACTTTCAGAGCCTAATATTGATTAAGTAACTGTAAATTGGCATGGGAAGAAGCAGATGAAGAAGAACAATGTGTGGGACAGAAAAGAGTGGAATGGGGAAAACAGAGGGAATCATGCTATTAGCACGAGCCTGACCTGAGCAAAGCACGGACCAGTGAAAGGGCTATAACGTTGATTACTGGGACTTTAAACTAGTTAATGAGTTCATCCGGTTGGAGAGGGAGGGGGGAGGATTTCAGATGGAGTACAGTAGATATACATTATAATAGTTCCAAAACAGTTGAAGGAAACAGCATACCGAAATTTGGGCTTTAGGTACTACAAATAGAGAGAACATTAAAAGATATAAAGTTATTAATGAAGGAGACAGAAGTAAAATGAATGAAACTTAAGAATCAAGGGACAGGTTATGGTATGTGACCCAAATAAACATTCTTTATTCAATAATATAAAGCAAAGAATTGCAGAGCCGGGAGATCTGAAACAAACACAGATAATGCTGGATAAACTCAGCAGATCTGGCAGCATCTGTAGAGAGAGAAATAGTTAATGTTTCAGGCCAGGTGATCCTGCTTCAGAAGCATTCTTTATACACAAACAGAGAACAAATTGAATAAACTGCATTTGTTCATTTCAAGTTCAGTTTGGAGGGTATGACACTGTAGCCAATATTGAGTCACGGCTGCAAAATTGTCAAGTCTGGAAACAAAATTTACCCGTTTAAAGAGGCTACAAGAATGACAGGAAAATTCATAAAATGGAGGAGCTGTAGTTCTAGTGGTTAAGGAGAAAATGACTTCAATTTTATGAAAGAACATAACAAAAGGTAATCACACAATGTAGACTTTATGGATCAAATTTAAAATTAGAAAAAAACATTTAAGACTCTTGCTGGAGTGGGATAATAACCTGGTAATAACTGTGAAGTGGTAAATTGTACTAATGTAATGATTAGACAAGGAGGAAAGGCAATATAAGGTCATAGGATACAGGGACAGAAGCAGACCATTCAGCCTATCAGGTCTGCACTGCCAGTCAATGACATCATGGCTGATCTGATAATCCTCAACTCCACTTTCCTATCCTTTCCCCTCAGCGCTTGATTCCCTTACTGATTACAAATCTATCTGTCTTGTATATATTTAATGACCCAGCCTCAAAAACTCTCTGTGGGAAAGAATTAGACAGCTTCACTACCCTCTGAGAGAAAAGAATTCATCCTCATCTGTTTTAAATCTTGTGCTGAGATGATGCCCTCTGGTCCTAGACTCTCCCGCAAGGGAAAACAGCGTTTCTGCATCCGCCTTTTCAAATCGCCTAAGAATCACATATGTTTCAATAAGATCGACTCTCATTCTTCTAAATGTCAATGAGTACAAGCCCAACCTACTGTTATTTGGTTGTATTACTTTCATAGCCTAATATTGGTTAAGTAACCGTAAATTGCCATAGGAATAAGCGGATGAAGAAAAACAATAAGACAGTCCATAAAACAGTCCCTCCAGACCCGGGCGGTATGATTAGGTTCAGAGATGTAGGCGATTTGGTCATTGCATTGACTTTTTTAAAAAAGGTCTTCCCTATTGGGGGTTGGCTTCTGGACAGGGAACAGAATTCAGAAGGAAAATGTGGAAACTGGTATTTGAGCTAAACTATAGACCTACAATAAAACCCTTGTGAAACTCCGAAAATCTCTTGCTGCCTAATTGAACACATGGAGATCGGTCAATTATTTAGAGAGCAGTTCATTGCAAGTGCAGCTGTCCTTTTGAGTTGATTTTGGCCAAAGCTCCAAGCAAGCCTTTGTTCCTCTCTGCAGTGGCCATAACATGGGCATCTTGGATCTGCTCCTTCAGAAGACCCACCTGTGCCCATCGTTTCCCCAGTAGAGGGCATCTTGAAATAGGAATAATGGGTGATTTTAACTTTCAGGTAGTTGGGAATAAGTTGGATGATAATGAATTGTTTGAATGAGTATAGTGTGATAGTCTTCTGCTACAGTATGCCCTGGGACTGACATGGAGGCTGAACATATTTTGATTTCATAATAAATAATGACTAATAGGTCAGATTTAGACAATAGCCTGTGTGTGAGCAATGTGCTAATGTAATCACAATGTGATCAAGTTCAATATAATGTTTAAAAAGGAGGAAATGCCAATGACAGATACTAGATTTAGCTAAAGCTGACTACAAAGGCATTAGACAGAGATAGTAAAATGCACAAATCTGCTAATGGGTAAAATAACAAAAGGTCATTAGGAGGTGTTCAAAAGATGACTTACTGAGACACAAAATCAGTTTATACCTCTAAGGGACAAGAACCACCATGTGCCAAAAGAAAAGAAACGCAATGGATGACCAAGTGGATGTGATAAATGCAAACTTAATGAATAGAGCTTTTAAATGTTGAGAAGCTGGAAACAATTAAGATTGTAAGTGAGTTGCAGCCTTGGTATATAGGTCATTGAATTGTCATGAACAGGTACAGAAAATAGTCAAAAAGAGCACTGAAAGAGGAAGTATAAGTCATGTTTTCTACATAATCTTGATTAGGCCACACCAGGAGTACTTTCAACAGCATTGTGATCCACAATTTAGAAAGGATATTTTGATCCTGGTGGGAATGCAAACAGATTTAACAGAATGATACCTGAACTCCAATGGTTAGATTAGGAAGAGAGGTTACACAAATCAGTGTTACATTATTTGGAGATGCCGGTGTTGGACTGGGGTGTACAAAGGTAAAAATCACACAACACCAGGTTATAGTCCAACAGGTTTAATTGGAAGCACACTAGCTTTCGGAGCGACTATCACCTGATGAAGAGCGTCGCTCCGAAAGCTAGTGTGCTTCCAATTAAACCTGTTGGACTATAACCTGGTGTTGTGTGATTTTTAACAGTGTTACATTGCCTGACTTTTGGAAGGTTAAGGAGTGATTTGGTTGATGGCTCAAGATATTAAGGGGAAATGACAGAGCAGACAGAGAGGAATTATTTTCTCTGGCTGGGATGATCAAAGCTAGGGTTCTAGTCTACAAATTAGAGCCCGACATTTCAGGAATAAAATTACAAGTCACCTTTACCCTAAAGGGTGGTAGAAATTTGGAACTCTCTTCCACAAATCAAAACTGATGTTAACCAAGTTGTCAGTTTTAATTCTGGGATTGGTAGATATTTTTTAAGCAAAGGTATGAAGGAATATTTAGCAAAGATTGGGCTATCCCAGACTAACAATGATCTCAAGGTTACACACCAATAATGGCCTCATTGCCTGGTGAGACAGGCTGGAGAGACTAAATGCTCTCCTCCTGTTCCTCCATTTTAGATCATTATCAGTCCCTTTCATTATCAAAGTTAGTCATTGCTTGTGCACATAGTGTCACCTACTTTGTATTCTAACATATCTGTGGAGCCTAATTGTGGACCTGCATGACTTTCCTCAGTGTGGGCAAGATTGAATTGTCTAATTTTGTTTGGACTGCTTAATCTTTCCAAGGTCCCTTTTGTTCTTAGCTGCTGCTATTCTTTGATGCTTGAAGGGAATAATGTCACTACTTGAGATCACTCCCCAGGGAATTCTTTCTTGTGCATTTTTCTCCTAATGGTTGACATGTCCCATTCCCTGAGTTTCACCCTCAAGAGGTCTTTGAGTCTTAAACCTGACCACATCACAGATGCATTCCCGTCCACGTTCAAGTTGTGAACACACAAGTGCCTTAGCGATCTAGTCATCAGCCTGTCTTGACAGAAATCATGGCAGCCCAGCCCATTTAATCATGGGAGAGGCTACCCGTCAGATTCCCGACAGAGTGAAAATCTCGAGAATGAGGCCATGCTAAATTGCCCACAGGGTTGTGTAGGTTAGGTGCATTAGTCATGGGAAATGTAGAGTAATAAGGTAGGGGAATGGATCTGGGTGAGATACACTTCGGAGGGTCATTGTGGACTAGTTGGGCCAAATGGCCTGTTTCTACCCTGTATGAAAAAAAAGATTAGCAGTGGGAATTGCCAGTGGAAGAAACACACCTGTTTGCAGCGGAATATCAAATATGACTATAAGAAATAGGGACAGGAGTTGGCCATTCAGCCCTTCATGCCTGCTCCACCACTCAGGTAGGATCATAGCTGATCCCACACTCTTTGGGTTGACTTTCCCGTGTTTTCCCCATAACCCTTGATTCCCTACTGATCAAGATTCTGTCTCAACCTTAAATATACACGAGAACTCTGCAAACACAGCTTTCTGTGGTAAGGTGTTTCAAAGACTCTCAACTCTCTAAAAGAAGAATTTCCTCCTCACCTCAGTCTTAAATTGGTGCATCTTAATTCTAAGTTTATACCTTATATTCTCCCATGAGAGGAAATATCCTTTCAGCATTTACCCTGTCAAGTTATACAGTCATACAGCATATGAAACAACTCGTCCACGCTGACCATGTTCCCAAACTAAACTAGTCTCATTTGTCTGTGTTTGGTCCATATCACTCCAAACCTTTCCTACTCATGAACTTAGTGAAATATCTTTTAAATATTGCAACTATACCTGCATCCACCACTTCCCCTGGCAGTTCATTCCACATACAAGGAGAAAGTGAGGACTGCAGATGCTGAAGATCAGAGCTGAAAATGTGTTGCTGGAAAAGCGCAACAGGTCAGGCAGCATCCAAGGAGCAGGAGAAGGGCTCATGCCCGAAACGTTGATTCTCCTGCTCCTTGGATGCTGCCTGACCTGCTGCGCTTTTCCAGCAACACATTCCACACACAAACCAATCTCTGTGTAAAAAAAGGATGCCCCTCATGTCCTTTATAAAACTATCTTCTCCCTCCTTAAAAATATGCACCCACTTTTGAACTCCCCACCCTAGGGAAAAGACCCTTGACCTTCACCTTATCTATGCCCCTCATGATTTTATAAACCTCTGTAAGGTCACCCCTCAACCTCCTCTGCCCCAGGAGAAAAAGTCCCAGCCTATCCTTATAACTCAAACCCTCCATTCCCAGGAACAGCCTGGTAAATCTTCTCTGAACTCTCTCCTTTTAATAATACCCTCCATATAGCAAGGCAACCAGAACTCAACACAGTTCTCCTGAAGATACCTTACCAATGTCCTGTACAACCCAACCATGATGTCCCAACTCCGATACTCAAAGGTCTGAGCAATGAAGGTAAAGGTGCTAAACACCACCCTGTGTACCTCTGATGCTAATTTCACAGAATTAAGCACCCGAATCCCTCAGGTCTCTCTGTTCTACAACACTACAAAGTCACTATAGTGTAGCTTTTCAATATTTTCCATTACTGTTTTTTAGAAAATGTATTTTAAAGAAGAACAATTGTGATAGGAGATTCAGTGGTTAGAGGAACAGACAGGAGATTCTGTGGTCGCAATTGAGACTCCCAGATGGTTGTTGCCTCCTGGGTGCCAGGGTCTGAGATGTCTTGGTCAAGTCTACAGGATACTTAAGGGGGAGGGGGAGCAGCCAGAAGTTGTGGTACACATAACACAGCTAGGAAAAGAGATGAGGAACTGAAAAGTAAATATAGGGAGTTAGATTGGAAGCTAAAAGGTAGGACGAGCAGAATAGTAATCTCAGGATTGCTATGGTGCCACGGGCTAGTGAGGCTAGAAACAGAGAGTGAATGCAGCTGAACACATGGCTGTAGAGCTGGTGTAGGAGGGAGGGCTTCAGATATATGGATCATTGGGATACTTTCTGGTGAAGGTGGGAGCTGTACAAGGAGGATGGGTTGTACCTGAACTGGAGGGTTATCAATTTATCCTGGGTGGGAGGTTTGCTAGAGCTCTTCGGTTGCATTTAAACTAGTTTGGCAGGGGGAGGGAAACCGCAGATACAGATCAGAGGATGGGGTAGCTGGTGAACAGGCAGATACAGCTTGCAGAGAGTCTGTGAGGAAGGACAGACAGTTGATAGGGCAAAGTTACAGTCAGTGTGGTGGGTTGAAGTGTGTCTATTTTAACGCAAGAAGTATAAGGAATAAGGGTGATGAACTTAGAACATGGATCAGTACTTGGAGCTATGATGTTGTGGCTGTTATGGAGACTAGAATATCACAGGGGCAGGAATAGTTGTTGGATGTTCTGGGATTTAGATGCTTCAAAAGGAATAGGGAGGGAGGTAAAAGAGGTGGGGGAGTGGCATTGCTAATCAGGGATAGTATAACAACTGCAGAAAGGGAGGCCGTCAAGGAGGGTTTGTCTACAGAATCAGAATGGGTGGAAATCAGAAACAGGAAAGGAGCAGTCACTTTATTGAGAATTTTCTATAGACCCACCCCTCCAATAGCAACAGAGACATGGAAGAGCAGATTGGGAGGCAGATTTTGGATATGTGCAGAAGTAACAATCATGGGTGAATTCAACTTTCCTAATATTGATTGGAACCTCCTAAGTGCAAAACATTTGGATGGAGCAGATTTTGTCAGGTGTGTCTAGGATAGGTTCCTGACTCAACATGTAGATAGGGGATGGAAAGGTGTTGCTGGAAAAGCGCAGCAGGTCAGGCAGCATCTAGGGAACAGGAGAATCGACGTTTCGGGCATTAGCCCTTCTTCAGGAATGAGGAAAGTTGGTCCAGCAGGCTAAGATAAAAGATAGGGAGGAGGGACTTGGGAGAGGGGCGTCAGAAATGTGATAGGTGGAAAGAGGTCAAGGTGAGGGTGATAGGTCAGACTGAGGTGGGGGCGGAGAGGTCGGGAAGAAGATTGCAGGTTAGGAAGGCGGTGCTGAATTTGATGGATTTGACTGAGACAGGCTGGGGGGAGGGGAAATGAGGAAACTGGTGAAATCCGAGTTCATCCCTTGTGGTTGGAGGGTTCCTAGCCGGAAGATGAGGCGTTCTTCCTCCAACCGTCGTTTCGCTGTGGTTCAACCACAAGGGATGAACTCGGATTTCACCAGTTTCCTCATTTCCCCTCCCCCCAGCCTGTCTCAGTCAAATCCATCAAATTCAGCACCGCCTTCCTAACCTGCAATCTTCTTCCCGACCTCTCCGCCCCCACCCCAGTCTGACCTATCACCCTCACCTTGACCTCTTTCCACCTATCACATTTCCGACGCCCCTCTCCCAAGTCCCTCCTCCCTATCTTTTATCTTAGCCTGCTGGACCAACTTTCCTCATTCCTGAAGAAGGGCTAATGCCCGAAACGTCGATTCTCCTGTTCCCTAGATGCTGCCTGACCTGCTGCGTTTTTCCAGCAACACATTTCCATCTCTGATCTCCAGCATCTGCAGACCTCACTTTCTCCATGTAGATAGGGGAGGCCATATTGGATTTGGTGCTTGGCAATGAACCAGGTCAGGTGTCAGATCTCTCGGTGGGAGAACATTTCAGTGATAGTGAGCACACCTCCCTGAGCTTTATTTTAGGAGGGATAGGAGCAGACGGTATAGAAAAGTATTTAATTGGGGGAGGGGAATTACAATGCAATGAGGCAGGAACTGTGGAGCATATATTCTCAGGGAAATGCACGACAGAAATATGGAGCTTGTTTAGGGAGCATTTGCTGGATAGGTTTGTCCCACTGAGGTAAGGAAGGGATGCTAGGGTGAAGGAACCTTGGATGACAAGAGATGTGGAACATCTAGTCAAGAGGAAGAAGGAAGCTTACTTAAGGTTGAGGAAGCAAGGATCAGACAGGGCTTTAGAAGGTTACAAGGTAGCCAGAAAGGAACTGAACAATGGACTGAAGAGAGCTAGAAGGGGGCATGAAAAAGAATAAACCCAGAATTAAGAAAAACCCAGGATCAAGGCGTTCTACATTTATGTGAGGAACAAGAGGATGGCAAGAGTGAGGAGAGAGCTGATCAGGGATAGTGGAGGGAACTTGTGCTGGAGTCGTACGAGGTACTGGAGGTCCTTAATGAATACTTTGCTTCAGTATTCACTAGTGAGAGGGACCTTGTCATTTGTGAGGACAGTGTGAAACAGGCTGATATGCTCAAACAGGTTGATGTTAAGAAGGAGGATATATTGAAAATTTTGAAAAACATGAGGATAGATAAATCCCCTGGGCCAGTGGGTATACCTTAGGTTACTACGGGAAGTGAGGGAAGAGATTGGTGTGCCTTTGGCAATTATCTTTGCGTCTTCACTGTCCATTGGAGTAGTGCCAGATGATTGGAGGGTGGCAAGTGTAATTCCCTTGTTCAAGAAAAGGAATAAGGATAACCCTGGGAATTACAGACCAGTTAGTCTTATATCGGCGGTGGGGAAATTATTGGAGAGGATTCTGATAGACAGGATTTTTGATTATTTGGAAAAGCATAGCTTGATTAGAGATAGTCAGCATGGCTTTGTGAGGGGCAGGTCATGCCTCACAAACCTTATTGAATTCTTTGAGGATGTGACAAAACACATTGATGAAGGTACAGCAGTGGATGTGGTGTATATAGATTTTAGCAAGGTGCTTGATATGGTTCCCCATGGTAGGCTCATTCAGAAAGTAAGGAGGCAATGGGATACTGGGAAACCTGTCTGACTGGATACAAAATTGGTGAGCCCATAGAAGACAAAGGGTGGTAGTAGATGGAAAGTATTCAGCCTGGAGCTCGGTGACCAGTGGCATTCCACAAGGTTCTGTTCTGGGACCTCTGCTGTTTGTGATTTTTATAAATGACTTTGATGAGAAAATGAAAGGGTGGATTAGTAAATTTGCCAATGACACAAAGGTTGGTAGGTTTGTGGATAGTATGGAGGGCTGTTGTAGTTTGCAACAGGACATTGACAAGATGCAGAACTGGTAACCTAGAAAATTCTGAAGTGATTAATTATGGAAGATTGAATTTGAATACAGAATATAGGGTTAAAGACAGGATTCTTGGCAGTGTTGAGGAACAGAGGGATATTGGGGTCCACGTCCACAGATCCCTCAAAGTTCCACCCAAATTGATAGGGTTGTTAAGAAGGCATATGGTGTGTTGGTTTTCATTTACAGGAGGATTGAATTTAAGAGCCATGAGATTATGCTGCAGCTCTATAAAGCCCTGGTTAGACCACATTTGGAATATTGTGTTCAGTTTCGATCACCTCATTATAGGAAGTATGTGGAAGCTTTAGAGAGGGTGCAGAGGAGATTTACCAGGATGCTGCCTGGACTGGAGGACATGTCTTATGAAGAAAGGTTGAAGGAGCTAGGGCTTTTCTCATTGGAGCGAAGAAGGATGAGAGGTGACTTAATAGAGGTGTATAAGATGATGAGAGGCATAGATAGAGTGGATAGATAGACACAAGGAGGCGTAATTTGAAGGTGATTGGAGGAAGGTTTAGGGGAGATGTCAGAGGTATGTTCTTTACACAGAAAGTGATGGGTGCATGGAATGCACTGCCAATAGTGATAGTAGAGGCAGAGACGTTCGGGACATTTAAGCAACTCTTGAATAGGCACGTGGATGATAGTACAATGAAGGGTATGATCTTCATGTATGATCTTAGAGTAGGCTAAAAGGTTAACACAACATTGAGGACTGAAGGGCCTGTACTGTGCTTTACTGTTCTATGTTCTAATCCACTGAAACATTAACTTTGATTAACACAGATGCTGGAATATTGCTGATTATCTCCAGCACTTTTCTTTATTTTCCAAATTTCCAGCATCCACAGTATTTTCCTTTTGCATGAACATCAAGAATGTGATGCATCTTGATTTGTCCTGGAAAAGAAAATCTCAGAAATGTGAACAAGACAATTAATTTAAGGCTGACTCTCATTCACAGCCGAATATTTTCATTCAAGTAAACTGAAGGGATGCAAATGTTCTATTGGAAGATCACAAAATAAGGTTTTGATTGCTTGTCTTGCCTCCGGTTAAACCACTGTCAAAGGGTGAGTGTTTCCGTCTGTGTGGTTGAGGTACCTGCCAAATTTTAAAATAATTCTTGCATCATTTGTGCCCAACCTTTAAATGTCATAGTGGAACGTGGATATTGCAGAAAAATAGAGACCTGTTCCACAAGGTTAAATAGGTTGGGACTCTACTGAGTGGAATATAGAAGAATGAGAGGTGATCTCACTGAAACATAGAGGATTCTTAAGGAGTTTGACAGGGCAAATGCTGAGAAGATATTTCAGATCAAAGGGCATAGACTCAGAATTAAGGAATGCCAATTTAAGGCAGAGATGAGGAGATTTGCGCCAATCAGAGATTTGTGAGTTTTTTTTTTAATTTCTTGCCACAGAGACCTGTGGGGACAGAGTCCTTGGTTATATTCCTGCAGGAAGGAATGTGAAGAGACTCATTCAGACAAATGTGCAGTGACAAGCCAAAAGTAATATTCAGGGTAAAGAGAAGTTTGGGGAAAAGGGCATTGCTACAGAAGGCAAACATCGCATTAAAATTGGTTTCACAAACACAATGAGATGTAATTTGGCAAACCGTGGAAAACCATATATAAAACGTTTGCTCTGCGACAGGGAGCTGGTCATTGTGACAGACCCTGGAAACATATTCTTAATACTTTCATGTGGGATTGTTTTGAGTTAATTAAATAAGACTGCAATTGTTCCCAGTTTTGTGATCAACGTTCCTGCAATTGTCCCTCCAAGAATAAGACCCCACCAAGAATAACACCACAGGTTTTCCTGTCGAACTAAAAGGTAAAACAACTGAATGATAGTTTTGGTAAAACCCATTAGCAACACCATTGACTGTGAAGTAATAGTATCCGAAATGATTTGTGTATTCAACTATTCACAAGGGGAAATATGAGCTTTCTGCAACAAAACCAACCCAAGTGTCATTAAACACTTCACTATAATTGAGAGCTTAAGCAAGTAAATCTATAATGATAAATAATATTTATCCCAGAGTGTTGAGGCAGACAAAGGAGGGATTTGTGAAGTGTTAATAATCATTAAGAGACAGCTGTTGGACGTTAGCTGATGCCATTAGATCAGAAACAAAGCACTGTGGTGTTCTAAAGGAGTGATACAGGCTTTGAATATTTGTTGTAAGATTTATATCAGAGCTCCAGAGAAGTAAGTACTGGATGTGTTGACTCATGACTCAGTTTTAAATCACTGCAGTGTCTCATTCACATGGATAATGTGGATTCAGAATCTCAATGCACAGTGCCTCAGTGCTCAGCACTGCTGCCTCACAGCTTGATTCCATGCTTCCACCCGTGCTTGATTCCATCCTTGGGTGACTGTCTGTGTGGCGTTTGCACATTCTCCCTGTGTATATGTGGGTTCCCTCCGGGTGCTCCAGTTTCCTCCCACAGTCCAAAAATGTTGAGGTTAGGTGAATTGGCCAAGCTAAATTGCCCAGTATTCAGGAATGTATAGGTCAGGTGCATTAGTCAAGATGAATGCGACTGGGTGGTATACTCTTCAGAGATTCGGTGTGGACCTGTTAGGCCAAAGGGCCTGTTTCCACACTGTAAGGATTCTGTGACTTATGCAAATGATGCAAAACTCAGAAAGCTGGTGGAATCGGCAGATGCAAGTCAGAACCTATGCAGGTGGACAGAATGGTGGCAGATGAAATTTAAGGTGGACAAGGATAAACTGCTTTACATAAGAAAGGAAAGGCATTCAGCCTGTATGAATGGTGTTGAAAAACTAAGGATGATGCCTTAGAGAGATCTTGTATTCTTAGTTGACTTGACACTAAACATGTCCAAATAATGCTGAGCAGCAATTGATATGGATTAACAAGCTCAGAAAATGACTTCTCTGAGACTGGCAGCCATTTTGAAGGTGCTCTGGATATTGCTGATTCCAACAAATTCCTCTTCTGTACCCATGTTTTCAGGTGGGAATTCAGTGGGAAAGAGGAACGTCCGCAAGACTGGGAGCAAAAGTCTTTTCCTTGGGGTCGGGGAGTCCAGAACTAGAGGGCATAGGTTTAGGGTGAGAGGGGAAAGATATAAAAGAGACCTAAGGGGCAACTTTTTCACGCAGAGAGTGGTACGTGTATGGAATGAGCAGCCCGAGGATGTGATGGAGGCTGGTATAATTGCAACATGGAGGCCAAGTAACTGAGCCCGAGATAGTAAGGGGATTGCGTTACACTGAAAAGGCAAGGGAATGGAAACATCGGCCATGATCGAATATCAATGGGCTGAATGGCCTAATTCTGCCCCTAGCTCTTATGGTCTGATGATTGTTGTGAAATCTTCAAACAATACTCCTACTATTTTAATATCTCTCTGCTTAAAAACTACTCTGGGTAAGATGCTACAGTGGCTACAGTGGCTGGAACCATGCCCAGGGAACTGCATGGGTGACTAAATGGAGCCACTTCCATCCGATGCAGACAGTGCACACACATCTTGCAGCCAGCTGATTTTCACAATGGCTGCATTTGCTGTTTATTTGCTTCATGCATCAGCTGGGGTCCAAGCAAGTGAAAGCCAAGCCACTTACTAAAGCTGGTCCACACCACTGAGAGGGGGAGGTGAATTCTGGCTGAAGCTGATGCCACAAGGTGCAGGGTAAAGGGTAAAGAGTGATGAGAAAATATTCTTAATTGCACCACCTGAGGTTAGTGCAGGAGTTGGCCAGGAGGGGAGATAACCACTTTCCTCTGGGGTCAGGGGGCTCTTCAGACAAGCTCTAAGGGCATGGTTGGCCATTGTATAATGTAGTCCTTAACCCCTGGATGCAGTGCCAGAATGGTCAATGAATACACAGTCAAATCCCTTTACACAGTCAAATCCCACTCATTACTTCCCTGCTCTGCCCACGATCTTTATCGATCATTACTCACATCAATTCTTTTACCTCACCTCATGGTCATAGCACTGCGGCAGGTTCTCAGACCCATGTCCGACAGCTTGTACACACTGCAAGCTCTTCAATTGACAGCCACACCGCCCCACACATTGGCACCACACTCACTGATACACTTCCCTCTCCCTTGAATGACAGGGTGGTGCACAACCACAAGCAGCAGCAATGAACAGGCAGCAGTTCTGCATGCCCCTCACCTTCAATGAGGAGACAATGTTCATCATCATTGGAGCAGACATGACAGATACTGTGGCCAACAGCAAGGCAGCAGCAACATCAATGATGACAGCTCCCTCATAACTAATTCACCTTCTCACAACCTTCTTTCCTTTCACCCATGTTCTTTGCTGATTTACGAACTGCTGATAATGTACATCCCACTATTTCTGCCCTTTCCTTCAACACCACTCAAATCTTGGGCATTCCTCCTTTCTGATACCCAAGAGCTACCACCTGGCCAGGCACTGATTGGAAAAACAGGAATATGATGCCTGTGACCAGCAGTGTTCTACAGGGATCGGTGCTGGGTCCACTTTTGTTTCTCATTTATATCAGTGATTTAAATAGGAATATAGAAGACATGGTTAGTAAGTTTGCAGATGAGACCAAAATTGGTGGGATAGGGAACAGTGAAAAAGTTATCTAAGAATACAAAGAGATCTTGAACAGTTGGATCAATGGGCTGAGGAGTGACAGATGGAGTTAATTTGGATAAATGCAAGGTATTGCATTTTAATAAAACAAACAAAGGCAGGATTTATCCAATGAAATGTAGGGCCTTGGTTAGAGCTGTAGAACAGACAGACCTGGGGGTTCAAGTGCATAATTCTTTGAAGTTTGCATTAAATGTAGACAGGGTGATTAGAAAGGTGTTTAGCATGCTTGCCTTCATTGGTCAGACCCTTGCATCAGGAGTTGGGATGTCATGTTGAGATTGTACAGGGTTGTACAGTTGGTGAAGGCTACTCTGGAGTACTGTGTCCAATTTTGGTCACCTTGTTACAGGAAGGATATTATCAATTTAGAGAAGGTTCCGAAAAGATTTACGACAATATTGCTGGGAATGGAAGTTTTGTGTTGTAAGGAGAGGTTGGATATGGTGGGACCTTTTTCAAAGTTTCCACGCTGTATGATTCCTGGACTTTCTTCCGCAAGCCTCATTCACATGCTGACATTGGATAGCATAGAAGTGGATCTCCATGTTGTTAGAATCTCAGCTGATGTTAATACTGAACAAGTCAGATCCGAAATGATACCTTATGTATCAGATTCTAATCTTTATTTTGTGAGCTGTTATACCCAGAACAGCATTTTGCCTTCCAAAACTTAAAGCTGCCCTGTGCTCAGCCCCAGCTTTGGGCATCCCTGATAACTCATGTTATGTATTTCTAAATGGACTGCTATGACAATCGTTATGATAGACTCTAAAGTTTTCAATAACAGATATTAAGCCAACTAGCCTATTGCTATCTTTTTGTTTTGTCTCCTTCCCTTTTTAAATAAAGGTGTTGCATTGGAAGTTTATCAATTCTCTGGGACTCTTCCAGAAGCTAAGAATTCCTGGAAGTTTACTACCAGTGCATCCACTATCTCTCTAACTAATTCCTTCATATCCTATGATGTGACCCATTGGCCCAGGGACATATATCAATCTTCAGCTCCATTAGATTCCCTAACACCAATCTTGGTGCCCATAAGGAATTGGAGGCAATGAATGATTTCAAAAGAAAATTGAATGGGCATTTGAAGGAAAAAAAGATAATGGTGCAATTGGAATAGGGCAGGGGATAGAACTTAATTGGGTTCCTATATGAAGAACTGACAAGAACCTGGTAGGTCAAATGATCTTCTCCTGTGCCATAATAACTCAAGAGCCTACCCAGCAGTAGAAACAGCACCTCAGTGCAAGAATTGAATTGAATTGAATTTGTCGTCACGTGTACTGAGGCACAGTGAAAAGCTTTGTCTTGCGAGCAATACATGCAGATCACAGAGTTAAGTAGCATAGCTAATTAAATAATAGGTAAACAATAGGTAAACAACAGCACAAGCAAAAACAGGCAAATGAGATTGTGAATCCATTCAGTATTTTAACAACAGTAGAGTAGAAACTGTTGTGAAAGCTGCTGGTGTATGTGTGTTCAGGCTTCTGTACCTTCTCCCCGATGGTAGAGGTTGTAGAAAAACATTGCCAAGTTGGGATGGATCTTTGAGAATGCTGGCGGCTTTTCCTTGACAGCGGGCCTAGTAGATGAATTCTATAGATAGGACATTGGTCTTTGTGATTGACCGGGCCGAGTTCACCACTCTCTGTAACCGCCTCCAATCTTGAATGGTACAATTGCCATACCAGGGAGTGATTCATCCAGACAGAATGCTCTCAATGGCGCACCTATAAAAGATGAGCCCCATGTTTAGGTAACCAAACTGGTTTGGCAGGGGTTTCAAAAAGCTGCATAATCCAGATGATCCACATTATATACACAACAGTTCTTGTGAACAATTTCCCTGGAAAACAGCCATAACATACCGTTCTGAAATTCTACCATCAAATTATTTATCATTACAGCCTAATGCTAAAATGACTTTGTTTCATTTTCTTTAACTCCATAATGAAATAATATGTTGATGCACAGTTTGATTTCCTTCATTAATTGCATTGACATTTTCAGATTTTTTATTTTTGTTATATCTATGCACAGTGTGGAAAGAGCTGCCAGAGGAAGTGGTGGAGGCTGGTGAAATTACAACATTTAAAAGGCATATCCATGGGTACATGAATGGGAAGAGTTTAGAGGGATATGGGCCAAATGCTGGCAGGTGGTACTAGATTAGGTCAGGATATTTGGTTGGCATGAATGAGTTGGACTGAAAGGTCTGTTTCCATGCTGTACACCTTTATAACTCTAAATCCAAAATTTGTTTACTGTGTTCAAACGTATATTTGAAGTGTTAGCTGTTTGGCTGCATTTTCCTCTTTATGTTCATAATAACTTCTCCCGGTATTTTTATTGTTTTCAACCTGCAATGTTTCTGTTCCTATTTTGGCTGCCAGTGTTTGTTTCACTGTGTTCTGTCTTTTAGCTTCTCAGGTCATTCTCAGTCCACCTTTTTCAATCATAATTTCTTCTTCTTCACATTCTCTCCCCTTCCCCTCACCATTCCTCCCCCTTTGTACTCCCTCTGTCACACACTCACCTCTTCAGTTAATTTCATTCTCCCTTTCTCACTCCCTCTCTCTGCTTGTCTCTCTGTCCTTCTCTTCTGCCTTACCTTCTGTCTGTCATTCTCCCTCCTATCATCCTCTTTTACCCAACCGTTCCTCTCCTTTCTCTCCCATCCCCAGTGTCACTGACCATGACAAAAAACTCCATTGCAAATTCTTCTGGGCAGCACGCTAGCTTCGGGGTTAGCACTGCTGCCTCACGGTGCTAGGACCCAGGTTCAATTCCAGTCTTGGTCGACTGTCTGTGTGGAGTTTGCACATTCTCCCCATGTCTATATGGGTTTACTCCAGGTGCCCTGATTTCCTCCCACAATCCAAAGATTAGATTAGATTAGATTAGATTACAGTGTGGAAACAGGCCCTTCGGCCCAACAAGTCCACACCGACCCGCCGAAGCGAAACCCACCCATACCCCTACATTTACCCCTTACCTAACACTACGGGCAATTTAGCATGGCCAATTCACCTGACCCTTCACATCTTTTGGACTGTGGGAGGAAACCGGAGCACCCGGAGGAAACCCACGCAGACACGGGGAGAACGTGCAAACTCCACACAGTCAGTCGCCTGAGGCGGGAATTGAACCCGGGTCTCAGGCGCTGTGAGGCAGCAGTGCTAACCACTGTGCCACCGTGCCGCCCACTGTGCAGGTTAGGGTGAATTGGCCATGCTAAATTGCCCATAATGTTCAGGGATGTGTAGGTTAGGTGCAATAATTAGAAGGAAATGTAGAGTAATATGTAAATGTAGAGGATGAGTCTGGATGGGTTACTCATTGAAGGTTCGGTATGGACTTGTTGGGCCAAAGGCCTGTTTCCACACTGTAGAGATTCTATGAAAACACATCTATAAATCTCATCACCAATATTGCATACAAATGTCAACTTGAGTTCAACACCCCAAACGTTCCCCCCCTCCCCAACCCATCTTAGTCGTCTGTCCTCCATGTGCCCTTGACTGTTCAGAGCTCCTGGGCTTTGGTCCCTCACTGTTTGCAACATGGTTTGCAGAGCGATATTTATCATCGCTGAGTGACACTGCATTTGATCTAGCAGGGTTACTTTGAGCTATTCTGGTGCTACAATGGCTGGCCACGTGGTATGGGTGCCAGCAGTCTGGGCTATTTGGCTGAAAGGCAACAGCAAAGATAGAGGGCAAGAATGGCAGTGGTGGGAGAGTGGATGCCATATTCCTGAGAGAGGGCAACAGGTTTGCTGTTACAGTGCCACTGCCACTCCCAAAGGGCAGTTCCTCAGCAACCTTAATTATTGTAGGATGTGGCCTATGGTGGCTGGACTGGCATTTATTGCCTATCCTTCATTGCCCTTGAGAAGGTGATGGTGTGTTGCCTTCTTGAATCATGGCAGTCCGTTTAGTTCAGGTAGACTCACAGTGCCATCAGGGAGGGATTTCCATGATTTTGATCCAACAATAGTGAAGGGACAGTGGTGTATTTCCAAGTCACGATGGTGAGTTGCTTGGAGGGGAACTTGCAGTTGGTGGTGTTCCCATGGATCTGCTGCCCTTGTCCTTCTAGATGGTAATGGTCACGGGTGAGGAAGGTGCTGTTTAAGGATTTTTGATGACTTTCTGCAGAATATCTTGTAGATGGTACACACTGATGCTACTGAGTGGTGGAGGGAGTGGATGCTTGTGGATGCAGTGCCAATCAAGTGGGCTACTTTGTTCTGGCTTAAAGCTTCTTGAGTATTGTTAGAGCTGCACCCATCCAAGCAAGTGGGGGGTATTCCATCATTCTCCAGGTCTGCGCTTTGTTAATGTTGGAGGGGTTTAGTGGAGACAGGAGGTAAGTTACATGTTGTAGCATTCCTAGCCCTTGTCTGTGGTGTTTGAAGCAGCATCTTACATGGACAAGGGACTGCCTGACTAATAGAAGGCCTAAAGGCGCATGCTCAAATTCACACTCACTGTCTGTCTGCAGCATATCTTTATTTGTCAGGACAGAGCAAATTCTAGAATTTCATATATTTCTGTTTCAGTTTTAAATACTGGCCTTTTCCTTCCCTGATTAATAGCCAGATTATTAGGAATATCCAGGGTATTATTAGCACAGTGGAGTGGTTTATGTTGGTTTTTTTCTGAATAATATCCTGAATATTCCTGATAATCTGGCTGTTAATCAGGCTAAGGAGGAAATGAAAAGGTCAGTATTTAAACTGAAACAGAAATATATACAGCGAACGACTTTCAATCGCAACCGTACTCTCCCAATCTCTCAGTAATATCCGCTAGCGCAGCCATCATTGTGGATCATTTCCATTACTATCCGCCTCCTCGGATGCTGCCTGACCTGCTGTGCTTTTTCCAGCGCTACACTTTATCGACTCTGACTCTCCAGCATCTGCAGTCCTCACTTTCTCCTAATGACAGCCTTTACGTGAAGACTGAATTTTTAATTCTATTTCTCAGCAAAAGAAGGAAATAAAACTCTCAATTTCTCTTCTGGATTGTTGCAAGCTTACCCAATGCAGATTTGTCTGGCTAGGGGTTTTTTTGAAATTCCACCTCAGCACCAAATGTGATATCTTTGCAGGACGGGCAAAAACACTGGTGCAGTATGTGGACCGTCAACACTAAACTGAACCAGTTTATTCTGGTATATGCAAATGTACAACCAGCCACGAGGACATGTACAACATGTACAAAATACTCTCCTTTGTTAGCCAAGGCATGGATTATAACAGTTGGAAGGTTATTTTGGAGCTTAGTAAATCACTACTCTGGAGTGTAGCACTGGAAAAGCACAGCAGGTCAGGCAGCATCCGAGGAGCAGGAAAATCGACGTTTCAGGCATAAGCCCTTCATCAGGAATGAGACTTGTGGGCTGGGGTGGCTGAGAGATGAATGAGAGAGGGGTGGAGCTGTGGGAAGGTAGCTGAGAATGTGATAGGTAGATGAAGATGGGGGTGAAGCCCCCTTGGCCCACAAGCCTCATTCCTGGTGACGGGCTTATGCCCGAAACGTCAATTCTCTTGCTCCTCGGATGCTGCCTGACCTGCTGTGCTTTTCCAGCACCACACTCTCGACTCTGATCTCCAGCATCTGCAGTCCTCACTTTCTCCTGTGTAAATCACTAGTTAGACCATTTTTGGAGGACTGCATGCGACTGTGGTCACCACACTATAGAAAAGACATGATTTGCACTGGAGAGGGGTGCAAAGGATACCCAAGAAGATGTTGCTGAACCGAAGATTTTTAGCTTATAAACTAGTGCTGTTTTCTTTGGACTAGAATAAGGTGAGGAAAGAGCTAATTAAAACGTGTAAAATGTGAAGAACCTAAATAGAACATGTTTTCTTTGGTGGAGGCATCCATAGCCAAGGACGTATTTAAACTAAGAGGTAGGAAGTTTAGACGGGAATCGAGGGGAATTTGTTCACTCAGAGGATGATGGGGATCTGGAATTCATTGGAAAGTTAGTGAAAGCAGAAACACTCACCACAGTAAAAGATACTTGGAAATATTGTTGAAATGCCATAACCTACAACGTACAAACCAAAAGCCGGGAAATGAGATTAGGCTGGACAGATGCTGAGGACACAATGAGCTTAATGACCTCCTTCTGTGTTATAACTGTCTATGATTCAATGACCCTTAGTTTTAGTTCCAGGTTGGTTGAATGGGTGAGGTATTGACTGCAACCCATCCAAGATGCAGTAACTGTTCAAACTTGTCCTGAAAAACCATTGCCCTTATAAATGCTTGACCCCCACGGCAGGATTCAAAACAAGTTGCGTGTTTTACATGGTATAGTGTAGGCCAACTCTCCAGTGTGCACACCAGAGATTTCCAAGGGTCAGTCCCAGGTGACTGCTCAGGGATTAGTATTCTTCCACTGATTAGAAGCAAGGTATCGAAATAGGCCATTGTAATGTCAACAATTCCTTGCAACATTTAAGAAGCATCTGAATGAGTACTAAAATGCCAGGCATAGTAGGCTATAGACCAAGTGCCGGTATCTGGGATTAGTGTAGTTTGGTGTTTGTTGGTCGGAATAGACATGAAGAACTGAAGGTCCTGCTCCTATGCTGTATGACTCTCTGACTCTAATATCAGTACGACGCAATCAGGTTTTGCAGCTGCTAAGTTTAAGTACACAAATTAATTAAAGGTTACAGCCTTGCCAAAGCAAATTCTATGGTTGATATTTATAAAAGCCCCCTTCCATTGTACCACACCCAGTTCTCTCAGAACCACAGCATCGGTGCATTAGATGCAGAGTTGGCTCCCTCTATACTGATCCAACAAACAATGATGGGCAGGATGGAGGGAGAGAGAGAACTAAAGGAATGAGGGGAAAAAGGAGGTCAGAGGAGAGGTGGAGAGAAAGAGAAAACGATGGGCAAGGAAAGGGAGGGAGAGATGATGAGTGTGAGAGTGAGTGAGAATCAAATTAACTGAGGGGGAGGGAGGGAGGGAGGAAAGGTCCTTTCACTCCTTCAGAAGAGGGAGAAGGAGAAATGAACAAAAGAGGGGAGAAGGATGCGGGATTGAGAGAAAAGGAGTGAAAATGTTATGAAATGAAGGACAACAAAGCTCCAAAAGAACAGAGAAGAAATGAGATAGAGACTTTTTAACAGTCAGGATCTGTGCTGTATTGCCTCAGAGTGTGATGGATGTAACTTCAATTGTGACATCCAAAGGTAAATTCCATAAACATCTAGAAACACATTACTTGAAAGGCTGTGAGGAGATGGTGTGGGAGTGAGACAGGCAGAGATAGTCTGATCGGGAGCCAGCATAGACTCAGTGAGGTAAATGGCCTCCTTCTATGTTGTTACAACCCTATGGTTGAATAAAAGATTGTGAAACAAATATTGCCAGCAATATTTGATCGATAAATAGTCAGCCCTTGTGCAATAAAAGGACCAGAAAGAAATACGATTTAAAAATGAAAATGCAGCAAAACAGTTAACACTCTGCAATTCAACACAAAAATAGGCTTATGTGATTGTGTATAAATTAATAAAATATGCTTGTGGATAAATTAATTAAGAGAAGGAAGTTGTGTGAGAAACCATTTGTTTCTTGAGATAAAGAAAATGAAATGAAGTGTTACCAATGGTAGAGTGAAGTGGTGATTAATTCTGTGCTAAGCTCCCTTTTCAATATTTGTGTTGATGGTGCGTCCAGGGAAACCATTTAGCATAAGTCTACTGTAGATGGTGGAGAATATATGAAATGTGCAGCTTTTGAAAACCTGTTTGGTCAGATCAGAGTTGGGCTTACGTTGCACTGAAATGCTTTGTCCACTGCAGAGACCTGGATTCTTTGACACTGAAACTGACAACCTCAGCTCCGCCCTCAGTTTTACATCCAGGCAATTTCAATAATATCAGCACATTACCTTAAAACACTTCAGCCAATATGTTTGCTGTCCTGTAAAATGATTTCAACGTTCACCAGAAACGGTCAAGTCTTGAATTACTTGTTGGAAATTTATTGGAAACCAAACTTCATACACTCAGTTACCTTCCTTTTAATTGACTTTGGCAAATAGAGATAAGGAGAATCCAAAGGGTTTTTACAAATACATTAAGAACAAAAGCCTAACTAGGGAGAGAATAGGGTCCCTCAAAGATCAGCAAAGCTACCTTTGTGTGTAGCTGCAGGAGATGGGGGAGATACTAAATGAGTATTTTGCATTAGTGTTTACTGTGGAAAAGAACATGGAAATATAGAATGTAGGGAAATAAATGGTGACATCTTGAAAACTGTCCATATGACAGAGGAGAAAGTTCTGGATGTCTTGAAACACATAAAGGTGGATAAATCCACAGGACCTGGTCAGGTGTACCCTACAACCCTGTGGGAAGCTAGAGAAGTGATTGCTGGGCCTCTTGCAGAGATATTTGAATCACCCATAGTCACAAATGAGGTGCCGGAAGACTGGAGTTTGGCAAACGTGATGCCACTGTTTAAGAAGGGCGGTAAAGACAAGCCAGGGAACTATAGACTAGTGAGCCTGACCTCGGTGGTGGGCAAGTTGTTGAAGGGAATCTTGAGGGACAGGATGTACATGCATTTGGAAAGGCAACGATTAATTAGGAATAGTCAACATGGTTTTGTGCATGGGAAATCATGTCTCACAAACCTGATTGAGTTTTTTGAAGAAGTAACTAAGAGGATTGATGAGGGCAGAGCGGTTGATGTGATCTATATGGACTTCAGTAAGGCGTTTGACAAGGTTCTCCATGGGAGACTGGTTAGCAACATTAGATCTCATGGAATACAGGGAGAACTAGCCATTGGATACAGACCTGGCTCAAAGGTAGAAGACAGAATGTGGTGGTGGAGGGTTGTTTTTCAGACTGGAGGTCTGTGACCAGTGGAGTGCCACAAGGATCAGTGCTGGGTCCACTACTTTTCATCATTTATATAAATGATTTGGATATGAGCATAAGAGGTACGGTTAGTAAGTTTGCAGATGACACCAAAATTGGAGGTGTAGTGGACAGCGAAGAAGGTTACCCTAGATTTCGACAGGATCTCGATCAGATGGGCCATTGGGCTGAGAAGTGGCAGATGGAGTTTAATTCAGATAAATGCGAGATGCTACATTTTGGGAAAGCAAATCTTAGCAGGACTTATGCACTTAATGGTAAGGTCCTAGGGAGTGTTGCTGAACAAAGAGACCTTGGAGTGCAGGTTCATAGCTCCTTGAAAGTGGAGCCGCAGGTAGATAGGATAGTGAAGAAGGTGTTTAGTATGCTTTCCTTTATTGGTCAGAGTATTGAATACAGGAGTTGGGAGGTCATGTTGCGGCTGTACAGGACATTGGTAAGGCCACTGTTGGAATATTGCGTGCAATTCTGGTCTCCTTCCTATCAGAAAGATGTTGTGAAACTTGAATGGGTTCAGAAAAGATTTACAGGGATGCTGCCAGGGTTGGAGGATTTGAGCTACAGGGAGAGGTTGAAAGGCTAGAGCTGTTTTCCCTGGAGCGTCGGAGGCTGAGGGGTGACCTTCTAGAGGTTTATAAAATCATAAGGGGCATGGATAGGATAAATAGACAAAGTCTTTTCCCTGGGTGGGGGAGTCCAGAACGCGAGGGCATAGGTTTAGGGTGAGAGTGGAAAGCTATAAAAGAGGCAACTTTTTCCACACAGAGGGTGGTACATGTATGAAATGAGCTGCCAGAGGAAGTGTTGGAGGCTGGAACAATTGCAACATTCAAAAGGCATCTGGATGGGTATATGAATAGGAAGGGTTTGGAGAGAAATGGGCCGGGAGCTGGTTTGTTTCTGCGCTGTATATATCTGTGACTCTCTGTTATTTTCACTTTATTCAGCTATTTGACAGATTTAGAAGTTTAAAACAGATGTTTCATATACACAGAGAGTTTAAAGCTTCGACTATTGTGGTGCAGTGGTAGTGTCTTGACTCCTGGACTAGCAGACCCAGGCTCATGTCCCACCTGCTCTGGCGGTGTGTAATGCCATCCATGAACTGGTTGGTTAGGTAAAAGCTTTTTAAAATGTATAACTTTAACTGAAGGACTGTTGTGACCCATCCCTGAGCCAAGGTGATAGAAGATCAACTTCATGGGTGGCACGGTGGCACAATGGTTAGCACTGCTGCCTCACAGCACCAGAGACCTGGGTTCAATTCCCGCCTCAGGAGCTTGCACATTCTCCCTGTGTCTTCGCAGGTTTGCTCTGGTTTCCTCCCACAGCCCAAAAATGTGCAGGTTAGGTGAATTGGCCCTGCTAAATTGCCCGTAGTGTTAGGTGAAGGGGTAAATGTAGGGGAATGGGTCTGGGTTGCTTGCTCTTCGGAGTGTCAGTGTGGATTTGTTGGGCCGAAGAGCCTATTTCCACACTGTAAGTAATCTAATCTAAAAAGATTTATAACATTGAACAGAGCCCAGTGACCAGACAGAGTTTTCCACAAGTCAGTACTGATCTATCTCAAACTTAAAAAATATACTTGACATGACAAATTTAACAGAGGCTGCTTCTCATTGCAGTGCATTTGCTGTCTGAATCCTCTATAGGATACTTTTAGTTTCCTATTCAAGGCTTAGAGTTATTGTGGTACAGAAAGAAACCATTCATCCCATCGACTGCATACTAGCTCTCTGTAAAACCATGTATCATGTAGTATCCAATCCTCAAGCCTTCCTCCAGATGGATACAGCTGACTGCTCAGAGACTGGCACTGTTCTACTGGATGGATGGAGAGTCACCAGGGTTTAGTGCGCTTGCAGGCACTCATGCCCTGAGGGGCCTTGCACCATTTAGGCGTTCTGAGATCTGTCAACTAGCAGGCAAACTGACAAGTTCTGTGAGAATAGAGCTGCTTCAAGCCCCTTCCAGTTACTGTGGTATGTTGATGGGGAAGGATGTGTTTGTTTGGAAATGGGGGTTCCTCAAACAGCAGTTCACCATGCCCCATCCAAACCAGTTTAGACAGACCCAGCCTGAAACACAGTGTTCTTATGTGTTGCAGTTATTCCGTGTTCTCTTTATATGGATATAAGCCTTTGATACATTCATATCAGCTTGACACTAGAAAGCACTGCAGTGCAGTTGTGAGGGAATACTACACTGTCAGAGGTGCCATCTTTTCATTGTAGGCACTAAACATAAACTCTGTGTCCACCCCTCTCAGTTGCATGTGAAAGTTCCCCCTCGCACTAGTTCAAAGGAGACAAGGATGTGGGATGCATGTTGTATTCAATAATTAGCAGTCAGCCACTGTTGTTCAATCTGATAATCTGGTCCTTGTTGTTTGTGGGAGCTTCCTGTATGTAAATTAGCTGTTCTGTTCCCTATATTATAACTTGTAACTGCATTTCAATAAATATTTCATCGGTTGTTTAAAATTTCAGGACATGCCGGAGTCGTGAGAAATGCCATTGAAATGCAGGCACCTGATTCCCTTGTAGACATGTTTGTGAGCCTGGATCTCTTTGTATTTTTTTTTAAACTGCACTATTAATAGAAGTTGCACCCGCTTACCTGCTGGGAACGACCAGCAAAGAACAGCTTTCCAGTTCTCAGTAGGAAGTGGAAATTCAGCAGAGATCTTCAGTGAAACAAAGGCGGAAAGAGGAATAAGACGGTGCTGTTTTCTGGGTCTGCGGATTAGAAGAAGCAAAAATGGCCTTTAGTAGAGTGATATGCTCTTCCTGTCGGATGTGGAGTTTAGGGAGAGTTTACGGGTTACTGAGGATTATATCTGCAAGAAATGCCATTGTGAGAATCCTATCAGATAGAATGGATCGATTGGAGCAACAGTTAGAGGCAATGAGGAATTTACAAGAGCAAGGGGATGTGATGGATGACAGTTATAGGAAGGGGGAAAAGCCGCAGATACAGTCACATAGATGGGTTAACTCCAAGAAAGGTAGGAGAAATGGGAAGGTGATGCAGGAGTCTTCAGTGGCTGTCCCTATTTTAAACAAGTATGCTGTTTTGGAAAATGTAGGGGGTGATGGATGTTCTCAAAGGGAAGAGGGCCCTGCAGGAGGTCATTGTGCACATTGGAACCAATGACATAAGAAGGGAAAAGGATGAGATTTGGAAGGGAGGATTATAGAGAGTTAGGCAGGAATTTTAAAAAGGAGGTCCTCAAGAATAGTAATATCTGGATTACTCCCGGTGCTACAAGCTACTGAGTGTAGGATTAGGAGGATAGAGCAGATGAATGCATGGCTGAGGAGCTGGTGTATGGGAGAAGGATTCACATTTTTGGACGATTGGAATCTCTTTTAGAGTAGAAGTGACCTGCACAAGAGGACGGATTGCACCTGAATTGGAATGGGACTAATATACTGGCAGGGAGATTTGCTAGCGCTGCTTGGGAGGATTTAAACTAGTAAGGTGGGGGGGTGGGACCCAGGGAGATAGTGAGGAAAGAGATCAATCTGAGACTGGTACAGTTCAGAAAAGAAGCAAATCAAACAGTCAGGGCAGGCAGGGACAAAGCAGAGAACGAGGTAGGACCAATCAATTAAACTGCATTTATTTCAATGCAAGAGCCTAACAGGGAAGGCAGATGAACCCAGGGCATGGTTAGGAACATGGGACTGGGATATCATAGCAATTACAGAAACATGGCTCAGGGATGGACAGGACTGGCAGCTTAATGTTCCAGGATACAAATGCTACAGGAAGGATAGAAAGGGAGGCAAGAGAGGAGGGGGAGTGACATTTTTGATAAGGGATAGCATTACAGCTGTGCTGAGGGAGGATATTCCCGGAAATACATCCAGGGAAGTTATTTGGGTGGAACTGAGAAATAAGAAAGGGATGATCACCTTATTGGTTTTGTATTATAGACTCCCCAATAGTTAGAGGGAAATTGAGAAACAAATTTGTACGGGGATCTCAGTCATCAATAAGAATAATAGGGTGGTTATGGTAGGGGATTTTAACTTTTCAAACATAGACTGGGACTGCCATAGCGTTAAGGATTCAGATGGAGAGGAATTTGTTAAGTGTGTACAAGAAAACTTTCTGATTCAGTATGTGGATGTACCTAATAGAGATGGTGCAAAACTTGACCTAGTTTTGGGAAATAAGGCAGGCCAGGTGACTGAGGTGTCAGTGGGGGACCACTTTGGGGCCAGCGACCATAATTCTATTAGATTTAAAATAGTGATGGGAAAGGATAGACCAGATCTAAAAGTTGAAATTCTAAATTGGAGGAAGGCTAATTTTGACTGGATTAGGTAAGAACTTTCAAAAGCTGATTGGGGGTAAAGGGACGGCTGGAAAATGGGAAGACTTCAGAAATGAGACAATGAAAATCCAGAGAAAGTATATTCCTGTTAGGGTGAAAAGAAAGGCTGGTAGGTATAGGGAATGCTGGATGACTAAAGAAATTGAGGATTTGGTTAAGAAATAGAAGGAAGCGTATGTCAAGTATAGACAACTGAGATCAAATGAATCCCCAGAAGAGTATAAAGGCAGTAGGAGTATACTGAAGAGGAAAATCAGGAGGTAAAAAGAGGACATGAGACAGCTTTAGCAAATAGAGTTAAGGAGAATCCAAAGGGTTATTACAAACATATTAAGGACAAAAATGTAACTAAGGAGAGAATAGGGCCCCTCAAAGATCAGCAAGGCAGCCTTTGTGTGGAGACACAGGAGATGGGGGAGATACTAAATGAGTATTTTGCATCAGTATTTACAGTGGAAAAGGACATGGAAGATGTAGAATGTAGGGAAATAGATGGTGACATCTTGAAAAATGTCCATATTACAGAGAATGAAGTGCTTCATGTCTTGAAACGAATAAAAGTGGATTAATCCCCAGGAACTGATCAGGTGTACCTGAGAACTCTGTGGGAAGCTTGGGAAGTGATTGCTGGGCCTCTTGCTAAGATATTTGTATCATCGATAGTCACAGTTGAGGTGCCGCAGGACTGGAGGTCGGCAAACGTGGTGCCACTGTTTAAGAAAGGTGGTAAGGACAAGCCAGGGAACTGTAGATCAGTGAGCCTGATGTTGGTGGTGGGCAAGTTGTTGGAGGGAATCCTGAGGGACAGGATGTACATGTATTTGAAAAGGCAAGGACTGATTAGGGATAGTCAACATGGTTTTGTGCATGGGAAATCATGTCTCACAAACTTGATTGAGTTTTTTGAACAAGTAACAAAGATGATTGATGAGGGCAGAGCAGCAGACATGACCTATATGGGCTTCAGTAAAATGTTCGACAAGGTTCCCCATGGGAGACTTGTTAGCAACGTTAGATCTCATGGAATATAGGGAGAACTAGCCACTTGGATACAGAACTGGCTCAAAGGTAGAAGACAGAGGGTGGTGATGGAGGGTTGTTGTTCAGACTGGAGGCCTGTGACCAGTGGAGTGCCACAAGGATCAGTGCTGGGTCCACTACTTTTTGTCATTTATATAAATGATTTGGGTGTGAGCATAGGAGGTGTAATTAGTAAGTTCTGCTCCATGGCACCTTAAAGCTGGAGCTGCAATGCTGATCACAAACACTTACACATAAAGTAGGTTTATGGTAATGCAGGAATTACCTGCCTGGATCAGTAATCCACTGATCCCATGTTCATTGCTCCCTGGCCAAATACTTGCTTTGTCTGGTTGAGAAGTTGGTTTAAACTTTCAATTAAAAGTATGTAGGAGACAGTGGAGCTGTCAAGTGATGATGCAAGTCCGATTGGTTCATGAATACTCTTTAGGTATGATTACAAGTCCCACACGAAGAGAGCTGACCCCTTATCAGTCCTGTGAAGTGACACAGCCAGCCCTCACACCTCCTACATACTGCCAAATAATAAATACTGACCTAACCAGTGAGGACTACATTCTGAGAATGAGTGAGTGAGCGAGTGACTGAGTGTGTCTGTATGTGTATTGGACAATAAGATCATAAGACATAGGAACAGAAGTAGACCTTTCAGCCAATAGGATTTGCTCCACCTCTCAATGAAATCATGGCTCATCTGATAATCCTCAGTTTCACTTTTGTGCCTTTAGCCCATAACCCTTGATTCCCTTACTGATTACAAATCTCAGTCAACAAATAAAGTTAATGATCCAGCCTCAACAGTACTGAGCAGCAAAGAATTTCACGTAAATAATTTCTTCCTCATCTCTGCCTTAAATGCACAGTCCTTTTCACTGAGATGATGCCTTTTGGTCTGAGATTCTCCCATAAGGGGAAACAGCTTCTCCGCATTTATCCTGTCGAGCCTAAGAATCTCATATGTTTCAATAAGGTCACCTCTCATTCCTCTAAACTGCAGTGAGTACATGCCCAACTTACTCAACTTTCCCTTGTAAGACAGGCCCTCCAAACCCAGGACCTCCAAACCCAAGATCAGCTTAGTCTGGACTGCTTCCGCTGCTAGTATATCTCCTTCAGTATGGGGACTGCTCAAAGTATTCCAGCTGTCGTCCAACTAGTGCCTTGTATAGTTTTTCAAGACTTCCCAATTTTGATGACCCATTCCCTTTGCAATAAAGGGCAGCATTGACTTCCCTATTACCTGCCGAATCTGTATGCTGATTTTTCATCTTCTATGCAAGGACTCTGAAATGCCTCTGTTCTGTAGCTTCTTGCAGTCCTTCCCCATTTAAATAATATTCAGCCCCTCTGAATAGCTTCACATTTTTCCACATTTTTTTTACCATCTGCCAAGTTTTTGCCAACCAGGTTAACCTGCCTATATAGCTCTCCAGACCCTTCGCCATGCCTCATCCACACAATGACAGGCTGTGGGTGCCCTGGGAGAACTGGGGACAGAGTAACCAGGACTTGGAGAGGATATGTAGGTGGGACATCACTGAGGATGTGTAAACTGTGTGACCCTGGTGATTAAATGGCAACTGAGGTGAGCAAATGAGGTTGTATGTGCAAGGGAAAGCCAACCATGTGTTGTGAGGTTTGTGGCTGCAGTGCCATTATGTTGTTGGTGAGAGGTAACACCAGGCCACTCGTCTGGTGGACAGCAGTCTTGCGTGAGTGAAATGGATGCCAGTGATTGGTGAGTTGTTCAGGAAGGGCGTGTGGTAAGAAGGGAATAGAATGCAAAGAAAAGGGGGGAGGTAGTGGTTAATAGGGTGAGTTTGGTAAAATACGGGTAGAAAACTCATTTAGACTCGCAGAGATATGAAACCGACACTTCACCAAAAAAAATGCAAGATTAACCTTGTATGTTTTCATTCAGAAAAGATCTTCCAAGATGTTGCCAGGAATGAAAGGTTTGAGTTATAGGGAGAGGCTGGGACTTGTTTCCACTGGAGCGTAGGAGGTTGAGGGTTGACCTTGTAGAGGTTTATGAAATCGTGAGGATAATGGCAGGTATCTTTTCCCTAGGGCAGGAGAGTTCAATACTCAGGGGCATCTTTTTTAAAGTGAAAGGAGAAGATTTAAAAAAGACGCAAAGAGCATAATTTTTACGTAGGGAGTGGTTCATGAGTGGAAAGGGCCTCTAGAGGAAGTAGTGGATGCAGGTACAGGTACAACATTTAAAGGACATTTGCATAAATACAAGAACAGGAAATGCTTGAAGGGATAGGGGTGAAGCACAGGCAAGTGGGAATTTCCAAATTCTGAGTTCAGTACTGCAATGTCATCTTGGATTATATGCACAGGTATCTGGGGTGAGGCTGCAATTCATAATCCGTCCAGTTTCCTCCTCCTAACTGAGTCAAACAGGCGTCTCTAAGGATCTCAACCAGAAGGACTTGCTGGGTTTGATTCCAATGCCACTGAGAACCTAGGACAGCTTTGCAACCTCCTGTGCTCTGCTGCCCTCTGCAGGTAGCTCTCACATGTACACAGTGATCAGCAGAGACTCGACTTTGTGTCGCTCACACAAACTCTGTATTAAATGGAATGTGAGTTCCAACCTGTTTCATCCCAGGGTTCCGATTACATGCCATCAAATAACAGACTTTTCTCGCAAGTTTCGGACTCAAAATTGGATTTCACACAGTGTAACTCATAAATCAGACTGTGTGATAGCCACTAACACAGAACCTCATACCTGGCGTTATTTCTAGTAACAAAATTGCAATTAACTCTACATTTTTGTTTTGTAAACTTCTCTGTCCACTGAAGAGTATGAATACGGGACTGGTACCTCAAATAAATTCATTTAATGGTGCACCGTTTTCAAGAAAACTGTTTTTAAGGTAAATTAGAAAGAACACTGATTGAGGATGATCAGCCATGATCATAATGAATGGTGGTGCTGGCTCAAAGGGCAGATTGGCCTACTCCTGCACCTATTGTCTACTGTGTATTGTCAACAGGCAGGTGATGATTGGAAAAATCAGGTGTGAGGTGTGAAAGTCACGTGATAAACTAAACCACCACATGGCATGTGACTGTCTTGTGATACTGAGTAATTGTCATATGAGATGTAAAAGTTACATTTTGACATGCTTTGTCACCCTCACCATTGTTTCTCAATATTCAGAAAAATTAACAAAAAAAATTAACCCAGGAACATTACAGAGTAACTCAGAAACAGGGGATAGAGTGACTCAGGAACAGGGGATAGAGGGTGACCCAGGAACAGGGGATGGAGGGTGACCCAGGAACAGGGGATGGAGGGTGACCCAGGAACAGGACTTAGAGGGTGGCCCAGGAACAGGGGATAGAGGCTGACCCAGGAACTGGGGATAGAGGCTGACCCAGGAACTGGGGATAGAGGGTGACCCAGGAACTGGGGATAGAGGGTGACCCAGGAACTGGGGATAGTGGCTGACCCAGGAACTGGGGATAGAGGATGACCAAGATCTGAGGATAGAGGGTGACCCAAGATCTGGGGATAGAGGGTGACCCAGGATCTGGGGATAGAGGGTGACCCAGGATCTGGGGATGGAGGCTGGCCCAGGATCTGGGGATAGAGGGTGACCCAGGAACTGGGGATAGAGGGTGACCCAGGAACTGGGGATAGAGGGTGATCCAGGAACAGGCGATAGAGGGTGATCCAGGAACTGGGAATAGAGGGTGACCCAGGAACTGGGGATAGAGGGTGATCCAGGAACAGGCGATAGAGGGTGACCCAGGAACTGGGGATAGGGGGTGACCCAGGAACAGGCAATAGAGGGTGATCCAGGAACTGGGGATGGAGAATAGGAAGGTGCCTGAAAACCTTGTAGCCCCTAATCTGTAGCCCTGCTATTCTCCTGAATATGCTAGGTAAGACCTGCAAGGGGGAAAGTAAAACACAGGTGTTTGAGTCCAAAACATGAAACCACATTATTGCTTGGCCATGTTCATAAGAAAACTCCTATTTCTCCAATTTTCACTCACAGACAGAAAATTTAAATTGAAACTTACCTCTTTTGGAAGCCATGAGATACCCATGGAATCGGTAAAATTGCATAATATTGAGTGGCATTACAATGGATGTCCCCTATATTCTCCCTGAGGTGCAATCCTCAAAACTAAATGCTGATTTTTCTTCTTATGCGGAGTCATGTTGTCGATGGATACTACCTGACCCATTGTGATTTCCAGCATTTTTTTGTTTTCAGTCATGCTGAATTCCTAATTGGATCTGCTCAAGGTGAACAGGAGAATGTGAGTGATAAAGTGGAGGAAGTTTAATACCGGTTACCAGGTGGCAGTTCTTTTTCACACTTTGCCAAACTTAATGGAGATCAAAGGTGGGAGTGAAATAAGCACCTTAAACTCAACTGACATTTTAATCGTAGTCTTGACATTTGGTGACCACCAGAGGGGGCTTGATGGCCACTTTAGGATAAGAATGGGTTTCTACACATGGCTCTGTAGAAGCACAAAGCAGAATGTTTTGTTTCTGATAGCATCATAGTCACAGAGAGGTACTGCATGAAAACAGACCCTTTGGTCTAATGCCGACCAGGTATCCTAAATTAATCTAGTCCCATTTGTTAGCACTTGGCCCATATCTCTCCAAAACCCTTCCTATTCATATACCCATCGAGATACCTTTGAAATGTTGCAACTGTACCAGCCTCTACCACTTCCTCTGGCAGCTCATTCCATACACACACTACCCTCTGTGTGAAAAGGTTGCCCCTTAGGTCTCTTTTAAATCTTTCCCCTCTCACCTTAAACCTATGTCCTCTAGTTTTGGGCTCCCCCGCCCCAGGGAAAAGACTTTGGCTATTCACCCTATCCATGCCCCTCATGATTTTGTCAACCTCTATTAGGTCACCCCTCAGCCTCCAACGCTCCTGGAAGAAAGCTATTCAGCTTCTCCCTACAGCTCAAACCCTCCAACCCTGGCAACATGTTTGTAAATTTTTTCTGAACCCTTTCAAGTTTTACAACGTCTTTCCTAAAGCTGGGGGACCAAAATTGAACACGGTATTCCAAAAGTGGCCTGACCAATGTCCTGGACAGCTGCAATATGACCTCCCAGCTCCAATGTAGAATACTCTGACCATAAAGGAAAGCAGACTGAACACCTTCTTCACTATCCTATCTACCTGCAACTCCACTTTCAAGGAGCTATGAACCTCCATTCCAAGGTCTCTTAGTTCAGCTACACTGCCCAGGACCTTACTGTATTCCTGCTCTAATTTACCCTATCAAAATGCAGCACCTCAGATTTACCCAAATCCAATTCCATTTACCACTCCTGAGCTCATCTGATCTGTACTCTGAGGTAACCTTCTTGGCTGTCCACGACACCACCAATATTGATGTCATCTGTAAATTTACTAACTATACCTCCTATATTCACATCCAGATAGTAATGACAAAAGCAGTGGGCCCAGCACCTATCCTTGTGCACACCCAGGCCTCCAGAGTGAAAAGCAACCCTCCACCACTACCGTCTGTTCCCTTCGAGCCAGTTATGAATCCAAAAGGCTAGTACTCTCTGTATTCCATGTGATCTGAAGATAGGTTTGCAGACAGGAGGGCCACTTAATTAAGCAGGGTGACAGCCGACCCAAAGCCTTCTGTCTTTGAGCCTTCACAGAGTTAGGTTCTTGGCAGGAAGCTCATAGTCAACTTCGTGCCCTCGTACAGGTTGAGACTACTCACCACTGCTGCTGCTGGGCCTGTTGCAATCAAAGGCACTTCATACCTGATTGAGGGAATGGATGTTTGGCAGGAAGGGGGAAGGTTGCTTAGAATCCCTCCCCCTCCAACCCACCCCCCACCTGCCCCAGTGTTACCTGTTTGTGCCAGTGGCTGTCTCATTGATCCCGAGGTGAAAGTGAGGACTGCAGATGCTGGAGATTAGAGGCGAGAGTGTGGTGCTGGAAAAGCACAGCAGGTCAGACAGCATCCGAGGAGGAGGAGAGTCGGTGTTTCGGGCAAAAGCCCTTCGTCAGGAATGATCCTGATACTCTCACAGCTTCCCCTCTAGCTGAGGCCTATACCTCCCCCAGTTGGTTCATTGGACCTTCATGTGAAGAGGTAATGAAGGTTTCTCACTGTCTCTCAAGCTGGTAGCCCCAGACACCTTAATAGGATTCCACCCATCAGAACTCAGAACAAAGGTAGGCCATTCACCCCTTCAATCTGTTCCTTAGTTCAATTAGATTGTGGCTGATCTCTGACACAACTCCATCTACCTGCCTCCGTTCCATTATGTTCTTGTCTAACAAAAATATAATAACATTTTCAGCTGATTCCCCAGTCTCAAAAACATTTTGGGTGTTTTGGATTTCTATCATTTACAGTGCTTCCTGACACTATTCTAATTCTGCTGTTGTATTGTCTTATTCCAGACTATCTCACCAGAGAAAGTAGCTTTCATCCATTTTATTAAATTCATTTGTCTTCTTAAATGCCTCAATTTGGTCACTCCTGAATCTGACATCTTCTATTTCAGTTCTCTATGAAGAGCAGGGCAGACTCATAGTGCCACATTCCCCACCTGGGAATGGAAGGGAGGCAGATCCCAAATGCGCTACAGCTGGAACAGGGATCGAACCCTGTGCTTTTGGAACCAATATGATCTACATGGGTCATCCAATCCAGCCAACTACCAAGGAGTCTGAGTTTCTGTGGAACATTGAGGACATAGTCTGCAGCTATGGACAGGGATGTTAGAGGCTCCATCACTTGGTTGACTAGTCCCATCTTCTTTAGCCATCAAGTCCTGGAATGGGGCTTGAACCTACAGCTTCTGACTTCAAAACAGGGATACTACTCACTGCACCACAAGATCTCCTCTAACCTTTCATATTCAAGAGATCCCAAGCATCATCTATACATCCTGCCCTCAAATGTCAATTCTTTTAACCCCATTTTATATAATTCTGATTAATCAGCTTTGCATCCAGTTACAAGGTCAATATATTGATCTCGAAGTGCAGTGTGTTGACCTAAACATAGTTCTGTCGGTGGGGTCAAGTGTAGCTTTGCACAACTTCTGCCCTTTCTATTGCAGATACCCATTTTGGCCATTCACCTACTAAATCAGTTTCCCTTTGCAGGGTTCTGCTCCACTATTTACAGTGGTGTCCAGCTTGGTGTCATCAGCAAACTTAGATATGCAGCTCCATTCCTGTGTCCAAGTGGTTTATAAATACAGTGAACAGCTGAATCCCCAGCCAGGTCCCTGTGGGACACCACTAGTCACAACCTGTCAGTTTGAAAATCACAAATAGGGCCAGGAGTAGGCCATAAACCTCCTTGTGTCTTCTTTACTGCTTAAACAATTCATAGATGATCTTTGACCTCATTTTTATTTCCTCAGTTGATTTCCATATCTCTTTATTGTCCTGAAATGGATATATGTACTCATCTTTATCTTGACAAATATGCAATGATGGAGAATTCACAGCTCACTGGCACTAGGAATTCCAAAGGGAATTCACCACCTTCTGTAAATAAAAGTTACTTCTCATCACAGTCTTAAATGATTGACCCTGATCCTGCCAACTAGTTCTAGACTCTATGGGTAGGAGAAATAATCTCTTAATAAGATCATTACAAACAGGAACAGTAAGAGGCTATTGGACCTACCAAGCCTGCTCCTCCATTCAATAAGATCGTAGCTAATGTGATTGAATCCTTAACACCATTAACCACATTGACCTTGACTCCCCTGTCAATCAAGCGTCTGTGTAAACATCTGTCTAACTCAGCCCTGTATATCGTCAATGACCTACCCTCCACTGCTCTCTGGTGAAGAGAATTTCAAAAGCTGACATTAATCTGATAGAAGAAATTCCTCCCTATCTCCATTCTAAATAGGAAACCCCTTATCTTAAAGCAGTGCTACTGTTTCTGGATTCTCTTATGAGAGGAAACATCCTCTCAGCATCGACATTATCAAGCCCCTCAGAACTTTGTATTTCAATAAGATCATCTCTTATCTTTCTAAGTTTCAGCGAGGAAAGATTAGATTAGATTACTTACAGTGTGGAAACAGGTCCTTTGGTCCAGAAAGTCCACACCGACCCGCCCCACCCAGACCCATTCCCCTACACTACGGGCAATTTCGCGTGGCCAATTCACCTAACCTGCACATTTTTGGACTGTGGGAGGAAACCGGAGCACCCGGAGGAAACCCACGCAGACACGGAGAGAACGTGCAAACTCCACACAGTCAGTCACCTGAGGCAGGAAGTGAACCCGGATTTCTGGCACTGTGAGGCAGCAGTGCTAACCACTGTGCCACCGTGATGCCCAACTTCCAACTTTTACCACCTTTCCTCATAAGACACCATAGTCCCTTAGAACCATGCTCGTGAACCTTCTTTGAACTACATCCAATGCACATGGAGCCTTCCATAAATAGGGAGACCAGTCAGTGCATAATATTCCACGTGTGATCTTACCATTGCCTTGTACAGTTGTAGCAAGATTTTCCATTTTCATACTGCATCCTCCAATATTCTATTTGCCTTCCCAATTACTTACTGTACCTGGATGCTAACTTTTTAAGATTCAAGACCAAGAGCTCACAGATCCCTCTATAACACTGTCCTTTCAAATTACACAATATTCTTCACTATTCTTCCTGCCAAAATGGAAAACCTTAAACCTTCCCAAAACATAATTCTATAGAACATAGAACAGTACAGCACAGAACAGGCCCTTCAGCCCACGATGTTGTGCCGATCACTGATCCTCATGTATGCACCCTCAAATTTCTGTGACCATATGCATGTCCAGCAGTCTCTTAAATGTCCCCAATGACCTCGCTTCCACAACTGCTGCTGGCAACGCATTCCATGCTCTCACAACTCTCTGTGTAAAGAACCCGCCTCTGACATCCCCTCTATACTTTCCTCCAACCAGCTTAAAACTATGACCCCTCGTGTTAGTCATTTTTGCCCTGGGAAATAGTCTCTGGCTATCGACTCTATCTATGCCTCTCATTATCTTCTATACCTCAATTAGGTCCCCTCTCCTCCTCCTTTTCTCCAATGAAAAATGTCCGAGCTCAGTCAACCTCTTTTCATAAGATAGGCCCTCCAGTACAGGCAGCATCCTCTGAACCCTCTCCAAAGCATCCACATCTTTCCTATAATAGGGCGACCAGAACTGGACTATCTTTTGGATTTTTGTGTGCTCACTATCCGTATCCCTTTGCAAACATTTTGGCATCCTCCTTACAAACCGCATTCTGACCTATGTTTGTATCATCAGTAAAATTGCCTGCAATATATTCAGCCCCTTCATCCAAGTTACTAACATGGTTTGTAAATAATTGAGATCCCAGCACTAATTCAGGCTGCATGAGTTATAGTTTGCGACCTGAAAATGACCTACTTTTTTCCTACTGTCTATTTCTTGTTAGTAAGATAATCCTCTATTTGCACTATTACATAACATGTACAGCCTCTCAAAATTGTCAGGCTCAAGGCTGAAGCTGTGCCAGATGTGGATTTTGCTGGATTTTGGTTTGGACAATGGGACGTTCAAGCTAATCAAGGTCAGGTGGAATCAAAGATCACCCAAAACACAAGAATTAGGCGAAGTGTAAGTAGCAAAACCAATAATAAGCCCAGCACCATGTATTCACAACATAAATTGTCCAATTATTTTAATTGAGAAAATAAAGATGCATGGCGCATTCAACAACTGTCAATTTTTCAGACAACTCTGTTTTATACACCACCAGTTTTGAGAGAGTGTACATGTACATCAGCCTTAACTCCATGAGCTCTTACCTTGCGTAGTAATCTTTCATGTGGAATTTCATTGAATATCATACGGAAATCCAAATAGACTGTATCTACAAGCTTCCCTTTATCCACCTGCTTATCACATTCTGAATGAATCCGAATAAATCTGTCAAATGTTGCCTGGATTTTCCACGGGCCAGGTGGTCATTATTCCTGTGTGGTTGGGAGTTGCACACATGAACCTTGCAGAGTCCCCATCGTAGCAGATTCCAAAGGCATTACTTCAAAATTTGCATTGTGCAAATACTCATGGTGAGTCCAGTGTTGGAAAGAGACCAAATACTGGAGTAACACCCTCAGGTGGTAAATTAGGACAATTTAACAGCAGTAGCCTCCCAGACATAAGTAGGAGCTGTACTTGAATAGATTACACAATGGAATAAAGGGCACAAAACAATCTCAAACAGAACTAGAAGCAGAAGTGACCATGATAGTCAAGTCTTGGTGGCTATAAAACTATGATCTTGACAAATTAAAAAAGAGAGCAAAGCATAGGGAATTAAATTGGTGAAATATTGGAATTTATGTTGAGGTTTGGTATTTTTGGTGTGGGTGTTTATTTTTGCTGAAAATAGGTTGTGCTCCACTATTAGCGGATCCCGCAGTTCCCTTTAGTATCATGAAGGAATACTTCATGACAGGCTGTCTTTCTGTGCATGCAGATAATTCATAGAGTCTGACAGCATGGAAACAGGCCCTCTGGCCCACCTTGTCCATGCTGACTGGGCTTCCTAAACTGAACTAGTCCCATTTGCTAGCATTTGGCCCATATCCCTCTAAACCGTTCTTATCTATGTACCTGTCCAAATGTCTTTTAAATGTTGTTATTGGACCCACCTCCACCACTTCCTCCGGCAGCTCATTCCATACACGCACCAGCCCCTGTGTGAAAATGTTGCCTTTTAGGCCCCTTTTAAATCTTTCCCCTCTCACCTAAAGCCTATGCTGTCTAGTTTTGGTCTCCTTACCCTTGGAGAAAGACCTTGGCTATTCAGCTTCTCCATGCACCTCATGATTTTATAAACCTCTATAAGGTCACCCCTCAGCCTCTGACGCTCCAAGAAAAGAAACCCCCACTCTATTCAGCCTCTCCCTATAGCTCAAACCCTTTAGTCCCAGCAACATTCTTGTAAATTTTTTCTGTACCCTTTCTAGTTTAACAACATCCTTCCTATACCATGGCGACCAGAATTGTACACAATATTCTAAAAGTGGCCTAACCAACGTCTTGTACATCCCAACTCCTATGCACAGTGCTCTGACCTGTGAAGGCAACCGTGCCAAATGCCTTCTTTACCACCCTGTCTACCTGCAAAGGCACTTTCAAGAGGAACTTGATAAATGTATAATGGGTAAGATTCAGACAAAATTTAAATGTGGGTGTTTGGCTTGCGGGAGGTGTAAATGTGTTGCTTTTAGAAATGAAACAGAGCCAGTCTGGAATAATGTTTAATCAACAATCCAAATCCTCCCGATTTTCGCGGAAAGGTGGTGTTTTATATATAAATAAGAGAAAGAGAAATCATGAAACTTGATTGGTCAGTTGAGCTGGCTGCTTGTTAGTTTTGATGCATTGTAGTTAACTACTGTCTTAAAATGCCTTAAGGTCAGGAATGTATTAAGAGCAAATTAAGAGCCAACTGAGCCCACATGTTAACCTTAAGGGAATCCTGATCCCAAGACACAAACTAAAACTGTCATTGTTGGATTTCAAGGTATGTGTTTGTAATGTAATATTTATTAAATAAATGTAGAAGTGTGTGAAGATTTGCTTCATTTTTATTAACATAGTTAAATCTGGATAAACATGTGGTTAGGTATCTTAAAGAGTAGAAAACTAGACAGTTTAACAATAGTTCACATGCTGATCTTGAAGATTACTCCAGTCAATGGGACTGGAAATGGGAAATAAAGTCCTTACTTCAAGAAGCTAAGAAAATAAGAAGGTTTGTTAAAACTACATCAACTGTTGAAACACTGGTTCCATCTGAGTAGAGCAATGAAATTGGATTACATTTGTCAAATACTTTGAGTGAGATATTGCACAATTATCATAACTGAAAACAGTTTACTCATTGATTGATGTGTAAATATTCATTCATTCTGGATAAATGTACACTTTTTGAAAGGTTTCAGTGAGGGAATATTGGAAAATTGCATTGTTAGATTAAAACCAGTGCTGGAGAGAAGGAAAATCTCTAAAATTACAGTAAGTGGATGCAAGTCATCACATTTTTGAAAGCTTTACAAAAATAAATTCATGTACAAGAATCCTAGAGGACCTGTCACAAAGTAACACTTTGCATAATATGAATGTTTTTGACTTTAAGCTGTTTTGAAATTTTGATTGTGCATATTAACTTTTAAGTTTTGCTCGAAGAGGGAGATGGGAATCTGTTTTTGTATTTAATTGTATACAGGTCATAGTCATTAACTAAGAACTCTCTTGACCCTTCTCTCTGTTAATAAGAATGAGATAATGCAGAGCATAAAACCATCGGTGTAGGAGCATAATTAAGCCATTCAGCCCATTGAGTCTGCTCCACTATTCAATCATGGCTGATATATTTCTCAACCCCATTCTTCTACCTTATCCCCATAACCCTTGACCCCCTACTAATCAAGAACCTACCTATCTCTATTTTAAGTATACTCAATGAATTGGCCTCAACAGCCCTCCAGGGCAATGAGTTTCACAGATTCATCACCCTCTGGCTAAAGAAATTCCTCCTTCATCTCAGTTCTAAAGGGTCATCCCTTCACTCTGAGGCTGTACCCTCGCGTCCTAGTCTCTCCTAGTAATGGAATGATCTTCTCCACATTCTATCAATATCACTCGTTTCAGTATTCTGTAACTTTCAATCAGATTCTCCCTTATCTTTCTAAACTCCATCAAGTACAGATCCAGAGTTCTCAGCTGCTCCTCATATGACAAGCACACCATCCCTGGGATCATTCTTATAAATATCTTCTGGACCCCTCCAATGCCAACATATCTTTCTTTACATTAGAGGTTCCAGAACTGCTCACAATATTCCAAGTGTAGTCTGGTCAGACCCTTGTATGGGCTCAGCATGCATCTCTTGTATTCTGGCCTTTTAAAATGAATGATAATCTTGCATTTACCTTCCCCACCACCAACTGAGCCCACATGTTAACCTTAAGGGAATCCTGATCCCAAGACACAAACTAAAACCGTCATTGTTGGATTTCAAGGTGTGTGTTTGTAATGTAATACTTGTTAAATAAATGTAGAAGTGTGTGAAGATTTGCTTCACTTTTATCCTTCACCAGCTGGCTTTTTGGACTAAAACATGGTGTTTAAGATGAAAATGATGAGGGATAAGCTTGAACTGGAGATATTTCAGAGGAGATTCAAAAGGCTGATTCCTGCAGATGAAGGGTTTGCCGTCTGAGCAAAGGTTGTGCTGGTTAGGCCTATACTCATTGGAGATTAGAAGAATGAGAGGTGATTGTGTTGAAGGGGTTTGACAGAGGTCATGCCAAAGGGTGTCACCTCTTGTGGAGGAATTTGGAGTGGAGACACATGGTTTCAAAATGATTTCTCACATTTATGATTATAGTGAGGAGGAATTTCTTCTCTCAGAAGTCATTAATCTCTGGAATTTGCTACCCAGGGAGCAGTGAAGGCTGGCTTAGTATATTCAAGATTTTGACCTCCAAGGGAGCCAAGAGGTAGGGTGGGAAACCATGGTAAGTGAAGTTAAGGCCATGATCACAACAGCCATGAAAGCAGGCTTGAGTCGTCAACTGGCTAACTCCTGTTCCTTGTGTTCTTCTGATTCTGTACAAACAGGGTGATGGTCAGTGTTAACGGCCCTCTTTTCCTATTTCTAATCTCACCACAGATTGGCTATTTGTCATCGCCATGCTGCTGGCAAGTCTCAACAGCTGCTGTAACCCTTGGATCTACATGTTCTTCACTGGCCGGCTGTTCCACGACCTGGTCCAGCGACTGCTCTGCTGCTGCTCCCCGAAGCTCAGCAAACCCGAGCAGCCCAGCAACGAGCTGACCTGCAGCAAGAAAAGCAACTCCTCCACCCTCGCCATCAGCCTCAAGAGCTCGAGCAGTCAGAAGAGCCTTTCACTTCATCAGCAGCATGAGCAGTAAAGCAAGTCCTGGGCAACTCTTTCTTTGTGTGTATGTGAGGGCCAGACTGCCGAGGCCTTTCTCTATGTTTCCCTGGCCTTTATCCATGATGTAAAATGATGTGCTAATTATGAGCGATAAGTTCTAATTCCTCTCCAGTGGATTTTGATGCACTGATAAAAGCTTGTCCTTATAGTGGCTGGGTCCTGTGGGTTATGCTCCACCAGGAAAAGGCAGCTAGCGGAGATTAAATAACAAGAGGAATGCAGTGGTACAATGGTTCCTGTTCCTGACTGGTATTCATTGACGCCTGGTGTCCATTGGGCATTTACACAGCTACCCTGCTGACAAAACAGGGTTGGAGAAGGCCTAGCCGGGAGAGTGGAGTAGATAACTTTAAACAGCCTGTTCAGGAATACTGTGACACACCTCTGAAGCGGGTAGGACATGATCCCAGGCCTTCTAGTGGGACATTACCATTGGGCCACAAGAACCCTTCTCAGGGGAATGGATGCTTGGGTTAGCACCCTCAGTTGTTGGGGATGCAGGTGGATGGTGTGACCAGGAAACAAACCAGCACCTTTTTGATGTCCTGTGATTGCCAGCACTAGCCTGACTAAGGTTGTGACAATGATTTAAGCAGGTCCCCCTCTGCATCTTTGTGCCTTCTCACCACCTCCACACCAGCAATTTGAAACAACCATTGGTCTGTACAAGTAGGTTTTTTTTTCCAGGGTGCCACTACATACTTGTTGTCAGTTTGTGTTTCTGTTGTGTACTAGAATGCTTATTCTGTATTTATTTTGATTCATTCATTATTTTGTTGGTGTTGAGGCACTTTTTTTCTGGGCATTTACTCATGTCATGTTACTAGTTCGTAAGAAGTGTGGGAGTTGGTGGGGAGGGAAACAATGTACCCTTTTGGACATTTTCCCTGATCCATGAGCTGTAACTTCAGCTCATCGATACTTGTTGAATTATTTTCCAGATAGCTGGATATATGGGATGATGCAATATTTTCATTGAGTGACCTTGAAGTCAGGTATCTCCAAACATTTGGTCCCTTCGGATTAGAGGCTATTGATAAGGCAATGCGTGGAGGGAACGTGAGTGATTAAGTTTCATTATCCTCTGCCTGAAAAATGGAAGGTTGTTCAGTTTATCCCTGTAGCTTTATTTCTGTAACACTGGTGATCTTATTTGTTGAAGGTCACTATTCAGATTGGCTATAATTTAATGAAATGGTACAGTAAGGTTAAGGAATGTTATGGCCTAATTCAGATACATCGGTAACATTGATAGTCATTCAAAGGAATAAAGATGGAAAGTATGTTCCACTCAAAAAGATTGTAGATCCCAGAATGACTCACAATTCCCAAAAGCGCTGGACCAAATTATCACTCTCTATGGATCGCTTCATATTCATCTTCAGTGCTGAACAGGATTATCAATTAGGTCTTTGAGGTGTCATCTACATTGGGATGTTAGAGACTAACCTAAGGATTTTCTCAAACTTTCTCCTGCAATCAGCCATTGTAATTGGTGGAATGGTCAGATTATCAAGAGGCAAGCCACTTGGAACTGAGATGAGGAGGAATTGCTTCGTTCTTGTGAATGGTGAATCTTTGGGATTCTGTACCCCAGACAGCTGTGGAAACTCGATCATTGGGGACATCCAAGACAGAACTTCCTACATTTCTAGTTACTAATTACATTAAAGGGTATGGCGATAGTGCAGGGAAGTAGCATTGAGATAGCTGATCAGCATGATCTAGAATGACAGAGCAGATTAAAGAGGCAGAAAGGCCTACTTCTATCTCCCTTGTTCCTGTAGTCCAAACATAGAGAATTTTCCATGGGCCCTGTGAGTATCCAATTTCGAGAATCTAAAGCGCACAGTAGGGATGGGATAAAGTGCAACAATCATAAGAGTCTGGGATATTTGCGAGGGGTTGTGGCTCTTCCTATCTTGGATAAGGTAATTTGGATATATAAGGGATAGAGGAAGAAGTTACTGAGGTGAAAGACAAAATTATAAAATGCCATTGTGTTCTGAGATGATATTGTCATGAGATTTCTATTCATTATTAAACATACCCTGTTCCACATACACTTGTGCTTGGAGGATTTTTTTGGAAGATCTGGTGACCCTTTTATCCAAAAGTATATCCATAACATGTTTTGTTTCAGCTTTATTACAAACCTTGTGGCCATCACACCATATCTCTTCCAGCAGGTTCACATTCTCACTGAACCAAAAATGCCACAGGGACCTCCTTGTGCCCATTCTCATCCTTATGCAGCAGCTTTCTGACCAGCCCACCAAGAACAAAAATTGCTGCTTGCATCATGCAAAAGCCATGGACTTGGAAGGGGCAGCGATTCCCAATGACACGAATCTCTGCATTCCTGCAGTGTTCAAAGGTCTCAGTGTAATAGTGCCCTTGGTGACACCAGCCATTCCGACCAACTCAAGGGGAACATGCACTCACTTATTGCTAAATTTGTCTTTCTTTCACTTATTTTCTTTCTCCTAGATTTAACATGAGGAGCTGGGACACAGGAATTGAGTGTGTCAGCTGCTCATGATCAACAAAAGACTCATGGGACTGATGTTCCTCCCCTCTCATTGAGGCTGAGCCTCCTGCTAGGGATCCTGACTGTCTCTGAAGCCACCCGTCCCCCAGGCTTCCTTTGTGGAGGGTACCAACCAACAAGCCTTTTTAAGGGTCCCTGAAGACCAGTTAATAGAGGCTGACTGAGATTTCCTGGTTGGCCTCCAGAGGTAATGGGGAACCATTCAGTGCTGGTGACAGATAGGAATTGGGGCAGAGAAGTGGTGTGGGTCCCAGGCATATCTAGAAGCCCTCCCAGTGTACCTGTAACTAACCACATCATGCCCCCTTTACTTGCCACACTGACTGCTACATTGCAGAAAACAACCCTGATCTCACATGCTACCATCTTTCACACTGGAAGCCCTCTCATTGGGACTCTGTGCAGCTTCTCAAATTTAAATGCCTGGTCGTAAATTCTGGGAAGGAGAATAAGTGACCGTCTCTCACTTGGACTGAGCCTGGCAATATGGTTCAGATGGCACAGGGGAAATATTGCTGTAATTGGGAATTGGATGATTATTTGGAGAAAAAAATGGTGTGCAAGGATATGAGGAAAAAGCAGCAAATTAGCACTAAGTAATGATGCTCATTAAATGTGCTAGTGCAGGCATGATGGGCTGAATAGCCTCTTTTTATGCTGTAACACTTCAGTGATTCTCTAAATTGTCAATAGTACTTCTGTAAAGTGTAGACATTGACAAGTCATTGATAGGTTTTTTTATTTAGTGGGTTAGCTGCCAATTCCAGTGTAGCTAGCATGCACTCTAATGAAGGAGAAGATTCCCTTACATTGCTGAAAATGAGGACTGCGTAGTCGCGAGTCTTTCTTGTCAGGTATCTTCAGTGAGAGCTGGCAGACCCTGGATTTGCACACAACAAGTGGTGGCCAACACAATAGGAAAGCCCAGATCCTGGTGGACTGACAGAGATTGTCACATTCAAGAGATCTTTCAAAAGGTTGTATCCTGTGGAGTATCAGTGGTCAAGGAGAATATTGTTTCTTCTCCCTCTAGTGTCACAGCGTTGTTGTTCCTCTTTTTGTTGTTCTTTTTGTTGCTGAACTGAAGTCCAAAATGCAGCTGCATCGACAGCTTGTCTGCTGCTATGAAGACCAACAGCTGAGAAATGCAGCTAAAAGGCAAAAGCTCCAAAGCAACTTACAAAGTCTGGGAAATCATCCCCAAAGCAGTGAAAGCACACGCTTTGAACAAGTTCAGTCAATGAAATCCTTTCACTGTGCTGTTGATCTTACAACTGCATAAACGTAAGATCATGCACGATGTCTGACCGTCTGTTCAAACTGCTTCTGTTGATATAGTTGCCACAGGTTAGTGTTATGAATGCTGGGCTGAGTTCCAATAATGAAAACTGGGTTTAGTTTAGCAGGCATCTGATAACACAGATTGAAGGTTAGTTTGCTTGATGGCTTTATGACATTATAATAAGTTTATTATTTTGCATTTCCTTCTTTGATTTATTTCCCAATACCTTTTTGTTGATTTGGATAATGTCAAACGTTGTTACCTTTATAATTGACACTTCAAATATCTATGTTTAATTGGCACTTTTAGAAGGTTATTAGATGAGCAATTGCTTTGAAAAGGAGATTTCAAAGTCATATTGCTTATTATGTCATTTCGGGACCATTACAGAAATTTGCAAGACTTGCCAAAGGCTCAATGATTCCATAAATGTATATAGTGGATAATGGAAGAATAGATATGGAGATTGTAGAGGTAACATGAAAAATATGTGGGAATAATGGAAGGGGTAGAGAAGGAGCATGGGTACAGGGGGAATGAGATACAGAGGAGATATGAGGGTGCATGGGGAGGTAGAGTTGATATGAGGAGACATTGGCAAGAATCTTTAAACTTATTTGTCCGATGGTTCCCAACTCCTCTGCAGGTTTCCCTCGAAATTTACAAGCTTAGTCAGCTTGTACTGTTCACCATGATATTGCTCAGTGTGAAGCACTTTAGCTAGGAAGAGAGACTGGATAAGCCTGGGTTAGTTTCTTTGGAGCAGAGAAGATTGAGAAGCAACCTAAACAGAGATGGATAAGATTATAATGAGCATGGATAGGAAGCAGACGTTCTCCTTAGGCGAAGGCTCAATAAAAAACGGGGCACAATTTTAAGGTGAAAGGCAGGAGGTACAGAGGGAATTTGAGGAAAATGTTTTTCACAGAAGAGCTGGTGGGAGTTTGGAATGCACTGCAGGGTAGTTGGAATTTGTAACCTTACTACCTTTAAAAAGTACTTAGATGAGCACTTGAAATGTCATAACATGCAAGGCCGTGAGCCCAGTGCTGGAAGGTGGGATTACTGTAGATTTACTGTAGTTTTGGTGGTACAGAGTCATAGAGTCATGAATGTCTGCAGCATGGAAACAAGCCCTTCAGCTCAACTTGTCCATGCTGCTCAGTTTTCACAATTAAACTAGTCCCACTTGCCTGCGTTAGGCCCACATCCCTCCATACTTATCCCATCCATGCACCTGTCTAAATGTTTCTTACATGGGCCTCTTCTGTACCTGTATGACTCTTTGAATATTGTGTTGGAGATGAAGGATGAATTGCCCCTAGGCCAGACATCTCAAGTGCTGTGTGCGGAGTCATGCCTCAAACATTTTCCCCTGAGAGTAGCAGAGATGGAAGGTGGTTTTTGAAATTCAAGCCCCACCCACAATATTTTACCTTGTCCTGACTTTATTCCCACCTTGTGTGGGAATCAAAAGTCCAGTGCAAAGGTAGGGAGGTTATGCTGAATCTCTATAAATCTCTGGCTAGACCCCAACTACAGTATTCCATCCAGTTCTGATCAACACTTTAAGAAGGATGTTGGAGTCCTTGAGAGTAGACAGGAGAATTGCTGGCATGATTCCAGGAATAGGGGATTTCACTTACAAGATAAGGTTAGAGAATTTGGGAGCTGTTTGGGAGAAAAGTAAATAGAGAGGAAATTTGCTCGAGGAATATGATGTTACAACATGCTTGGATAAAGTAGACACAGAAGCCCTGTTTTCATTGGCTAAGTGTCATGGTCAGGGGAGACAGATTGAAGACTTTGGATAGGAGATGCATGGGAAAATGTTGGAAATAAGTGAGTTATGCTGTGAGTGGTAATGACCTGGAATCCAAAAGCTTGGTGGAAGTGAAAGCAATTAATAATTCTTAAAGGAATTGGATGTGTCCTTTGTTTAATTCTTTCACAGGCCAGTATTTATTGCCCATCCGCAATTGTCCAGAGGGCAGTTAAGAGTTACGCATATTTCTAGACTGTCACATATACGCCAGACCAGGTAAGGACAGCAGATTTCCTTCCCTGTAGGGCATTCATGATCCAGACAATCAACAATGGGTATCATTAGATTCATAATTCCAGATCTTTTTTGAACTCAAAGTCCACCATCTCGTATGGTGCACTTTGAATCCGAGTGCCTCCCCCGGGTGAGATAACATGGCAGGGCTATAGGGATCAAGTGGAGGATTAAGATTGACTGAATTGCTTTGCAGTCAGCCAGCCTGGCCAAATGGCCCCCTTCTGTCCCATTTGTGGTGTATAAATTACCTAATACCTTTCTATTTCCTACCGTAGCTGTCTGTCCAACCTGTAACTTGAAGTTTTCTAATCATCACCTCTCAGTGTCCATCTTCTTATTGTTAGTTTAAACCCAATAGCACTAACAAATAATCCTGAAAGGATCACCAGTAGGGGTGCAAACTGCCTGACCTGTATATATCTTCCCCATTACCAATCCCAATATCCCAGGAATCTGAAGTCCTTATTCCTACATGTTCCTCAGTTCTTGCCCTGTTTATATATTTACTGTGTTGTGCTGGGAATCTTTGAAATCCTTATTGCTGGATTCTTTCTTAGCATTCTAACCTCTGCCTAAAGGACCTCATACCTCAGTGACCATAGCTGCTATCTGCTCACATGCATACACATGCATGCACACACAGACACACAACACACACAGACACACAACACACACAAACACGCAGACACACACGCAGACACACATGCACACACAGACACACAACACACACAGACACACAACACAGACACAGCACGCACAGACACACACACAAACACAAAGTGCTGTATATCCAATTAGTGGCATCTTTGGCCCTGCCCTTAGGGAACAACATACTATCCTGGATTCATGCCTGCAGCAACAGAAATATCCATCTATTCCCCCTGCTATTGAATCTCTGACTGCAATTGCCTTTCGAATCTTCCTCCTGCCCCTGATATAGCCAGGTCTGCTGCCAAGGACTGAGCAATGGCAGCACAAACCAGAGGAACTAGCCAACAAGAGTATCTGCAGTCACACCCAGTGTACAGATTCCAGTGCTACACCACAATGTGCGTGGGTGAGATGATGAGATGGCAGCCGTAACTTGTGGGATTTGAAGACCAGTTGTTCAGTGAGTGATTTGAGTCCTTCATACCATCTCCTGTCAGCGCTGCTTCTTGATGTCTTAAGTGCTGCATGTCTAGCAGATTCCTGCACATTCTTGGCTGAAATTCTGCTTTGTGTCCTGCTTCAGACTGCCGTTGTATTGCAGAAATGAATCCATTCGGCCCATCTTAAATGCACCAGCCCTTCTTCAAATTCTAATTTTCCAATAAAAGCTGCTTGGTCTCCACCTCAAACTTGCCCTGTGACAAAGAGTTTGATGGCTGCAATCATCTATTGTTTTTCAGTATGGAGTCCACATTACAGAAGAGATGCTACAAGTGTGCCCTGTCCACAAAAGTTGGAGCCGTACTTAATATACAGCAAGATGGTAACAGTTGTTAATTTCAGCCCTAAGCCATTTCTGCTGAGGTTAGAGTTCCTCGGGGTAGTGTCCTAGGCCTAAGCATCTTCAGGTGCCTCATCTACCACGTTCCCTTCATTATCAGGTCAGAAGTGGGCAGGTTGTTGGAGGGAATCCTGAGGGACAGGATTTGGAAAGGCAAGGACTGATTAGGAATAGTCAGCATGGCTTTGTGCGTGGGAAATCATGTCTCACGAACTTGATTGAGTTTTTTTGAAAAAGTAACAAAGAGGATGATGAGGGCAGAGCAGTAGATGTGATCTGTATGGATTTCAGTAAGGCGTCACGACAAGGTTCCCCATGGGCGACTGATTAGCAAGGTTAGGTCTCACAGAACACAGGGAGAACTAGCCATTTGGATACAGAACTGGCTCAAAGGTAGAAGACAGAGGGTGGTGGTGGAGGGTTGTTTTTCAGACTGGAAGCCTGTCACCAGTGGAGTGCCACAAGGATCAGTGCTGGGTCCACTACTTTTTGGCATTTATATAAATGATTTGGATATGAACATAGGAGGTATAGTTATAAGTTTCCATATGACACCAAAATTGGAGGTGGAGTGGACAGTGAAGAAGGTTACCTCAGATTACAACGGGATCTTGAACAGATGGGCCAATGGGCTGAGTAGTGGCAGATGGAGTTTAATTTAGATAAATGCGAGGTGCTGCATTTTGGGAAAGCAAATCTTAGCAGGACTTATACAGTTAATGGTAAGGTCCGAGGGAGTGTTGCTGAACAAAGAGACCTTGGAGTGCAGGTTCATAGCTCCTTGAAAGTGGAGTCGCAGGTAGATAGGATAGTGAAGAAGGCGTTTGGTATGCTTTCCTTTATTGGTCAGAGTATTGAGTACAGGAGTTGGGAGGTCATGTTGCGGCTGTACAGGACATTGGTTAGGCCACTGTTGGAATATTGCATGCAATTCTGGTCTCCTTCCTATCGGAAGGATGTTGTGAAACTTGAAAGGGTTCAGAAAAGATTTACAAGGATGTTGGCAGGGTTGGAGGATTTGAGCTATAGGGAGAGGCTGAACAGGCTGGGGCTGTTTTCCCTGAACCGTTGGAGGCTGAGGGGTGACTTTACAGAGGTTTATAAAATCATAAAAGACATGAATCGGGTAAATAGACATGGTCTTTTCCCTGGGGTGGGGGAGTACAGAACTCGAGGGCATATGTTTAGGGTGAGAGGGGAAAGAAATAAAAGGGACCTAAGGGGAAACCTTTTCAGGCATAGGGTAGTATGTGTATGGAGGGAGCTATAAGAGGAAGTGGTGGAAGCTGGTACAATTACAACATTTAAAAGGCATCTGGATGATATATGAATAGGAAGGGTTTGGAGGGATATGGACCAAGTGCTGGCAAATGGGACCAGATTAGGTTGGGATATCTGGTTGACCTGTACTACTTGGACTGAAGGGTCTGTTTCCGTGCTGTACATCTCTATGACTCTAAGTGGGGGATATTCGTGAATGATCGCATAATGTTTAGCACTATTCGCAACTCCCCAGATACTGAAGTAGTCCATGTTCACATGTAGCAAGCACTGAACAAAGTTCAGGCACAGGTTGATAAATAGCACAAAGCACCTGCACTACTTGTTTTAAGCAATGACAATCTCCACCACAAGCCCAATTGCCATCGCTTGACATTCAATAGCTTTAAGAGAAAGTGAGGACTGCAGATCATGGAGATCAGAGTTGAAAAGTGTGGCGTTGGAAAAGCACAGCAGGTCAGGCAGCATCCAAGGAGCAAGAGAATCAATGTTTTGGGAATGTATTCCTGATTAAGGTTTTATGTCCGAAAGGTCGATTTTTCTGCTCCTCGGATGCTACCTTATCTGCTGTGCTTTTCCAGCACCACACTTTTTGATTCAATAACTTTACTGAATCCTTCACCATCGACAGAGCCACTATGGATCAAAACCTGACATAGACTAGCAGTATAAGTTCTGTATCCACAAGAACAGGTCAGAGGCTGGCATTTTGCAGTCTCCTGACTCCTTAATGTCTGCTCATTGGCCCAAGTTACAAGTGTAATGGGATACTCTTCATTCGCATGCAAACTTCAATTATATTGAAGACATTCTCCAGGATAAAGCAGCCCACTTCAATGGCACCCGCACTCACCATCTTAAACATTCACTCCATTCACCACTGATGCACAGTGGCAGCAGTGTGTACTGTCTACAAAAAACACTGAAGTAAATCACCGAGACTCTTTCAAAATGAACTTCCAAGCCTGACAACCTCAACCACCTAGATGGACCAGGGCAGCAGATGCTTGGGAATATCACATGCAAACAAATAGGTGATATACCAGTACACTTGTGCAACCTGCAAAGCCAGGGGTCACCACCACTGCACAGGGCATGTCTGGAGGAGAAGACAGTGATAAAAATACTACTGAACACAGAGGAGGCATCTCACTCCCACTTAACGAAGTCTGTGGTATGCAACCTTCTGGGGTCTTGGCAGTTGGCTGAGTGCCCCGATGATCAACAGCAAATGTGTTCACTGGCACTGTGCCCACATCCTGATCTCAGAGTTGAGAGAGTTACCGAGGAGAGGGCTTGTACTTCCTGAAAAGGAATCCTTTCAAGATGAAGTCCTGTGGGGAGCCCTGTCAAAAGCTTCATTGCTAAAGGTCACCTAGCTAATGTCTATGCTGCAGTTGCTACAGTTTCAGAAGGAGATGGAAGAAGCAGCATTACCTTTGAAAATGTAATACACTCACCTAACAACCACACGAAGGATGCTAATAATCAGTGAAACAGGAAAGACAAATGTCTGATCAATGACAGGACTGCCGTAGGACATGAAAAACTCCACTATTGCTCATAAACTGTAAGGCAAGTATAGATTCCTGATACCCAAATGACTGGTATCCTCCTGGGCAGATATACAGAAGAGCTCAGCCCCTGCAGCTGTTTCTGCCATTTAATTGCATTACAGCTAACATCAACGTTATTGCCATTTATCTGCCTTTGATTCCCAGTGCTCAATGCCTAAACCTCGCCTGATGTCCACCAACCTGATGCAAATTGCACCAATTTGCAGGTGGCCCCAGATATTTTTTCCTGTCCTTTCCCCAAAAGGCACTGTCAGGTTCTAAAATGGTTAGCTGCTTTCACCAATCCCGCCCAATTCTATTATAGTCATACAGTCATGCTGCATGGAATTAGACCCTTCAGTCCAACTCGTCCATGCTGACCAGGTTTCCCAAACTAAACTAGTCCCACTTGTCTGCATTTGGCCCATATCCCTGTATATCTTTCCTATTCATGCAGCTGTCCAAATGTTTTTTAAATGTTGAAACTGTCTGCATCTACCACTTCCGCTGCCAGCTCAATCCACATACGAACCACCTTCTGTGTGAAAAAGTTGCCTTTTTAATTATTTTTCCTGTTACCGTAAAAATATACACCTTGGTTTTGAACTCCCCCATCCTGGGAAAAAGCCTTTTGCTTTTCATGTTATCTATGCCCCTCATGATTTTGAAAAGCTCTCAAAGGCAAGCCCTCAACCTTCTATACTCCAGGGACACTAGTCTCAGCTTATCCAGCCTTTCTTTATAACTCAAACCCTCCAATCCCAGCAACATCCTTGTAAATCTTTTCTGAACTATCTCCAATTTAATACCATCCTATAGCAGAGTAATCAGAACTGTACATATTAGGGCCGAAGAATAGACAATGTCTACGTGCACGTCAGTAAAGCCTTTTACAAGGGTGGTGGTCGGGGATTGTTTTCTGGACTAGAGAACTGTGACCAGTGGTGTTCTGTCAGGATTGGTGCTGAGTCCACTGTTTGTCATTTATATAAATGATTTAAATGAGAATTTAGGAGGTGCGGTTAGTAAGTTTGCAGATGACACCAAAGTTGGTGCTGTAGTGGACAGTGAAGAAGCCTATCTCAGAGTACAAAGGGATCTTGATCAGATGGGCCAAAAGCTGAGAAGTGGCGGATGGAATTTAATGTAGATAAATGCACGATATTGGATTTTGGTAAAACTAACAAAGGCAGGACTTACACAGACTAATCAGTCATGAAGGGCATCCACAGTCCCATATTGAACTCAGCTGACATTCATCTTTTCATCAGACTATTGGACAGGAATCAGTTACACAGGTTGTGGTGCATCGATTTGTCTCCTCACATATGCCTCTCTCAGAACATGAACTCCAAGACTGTCTTGCTACTCCACCATACCACAGGAATAGTCAGCTAATCTCCCACAGGGTGGCCACACTGGAACAGGAGTAGCCATTGGTTTATGTTTTCCCATCCAAATAGAGCATGGTTGATGTGCATCTCAAACTCTGTTCAGCTGCCTTGGTTCCATAACCTTACCTACAAAGGTGCATCAATATCTGTTTGACTCCTCATCTCAAGAGCTTTTCGGCAGTGAGTTCTAGATTTCCACTACCTTTTTTTATGAAGAAATTCTTCCAGGCGTTATCCTAATTGGCCGAGCTTTCCTTTTAAGCTCATTTCCTTTCTCTGGGCTCCCTTCATCAGATAAAGTAGATTGTCTTGTTCTGAACTATCAAGTAGGTGGTCTCATTATGCAATAAGGTAGCATTTCTGTCTCTGGGCCAGAAGCCCTGGGTTGAAGTCCCAGTCAGAATTTGACGGCCAAGGGAGATGGGTCAAACAGGTTGTGGGCCAAATACTAATTTGCCAATGGCAGGAAATAATTGGAGAGATTCCAGGTCAGTCCCGTGGTGGAAAGAAAATTGGAGCCTCACTGTCACTATCCATGGCTCTAAGTACAACAATCATGTAAAAGGGCATGTTGCGACAGCCCAGGCTTCTGAGTTAGCACAGCATTGTCACGTGATCAAATCCTTTAATCATATTAAGCACCTCGATGAGGTCACTCCTTAATGTTCTATATTCAAGAGAATCTAAGCCAAATCTACACAAACCTGTCCCCACGATTAAAGACCTTTATATCTGGTATCATTTGGAGGACAGGCCAGTAACAACGTAGGACAGAGTTTGCTCTGAATATCGCAAACATAGAACATTGACTGGTATGGATTTCTTTTGGGTTGGAATTATTTTTGACATGTTGGTGAATTTTTACAAACACCAGGCACTTGGCTGACTAAGGCAACTTCCAATTAACAACAAATTGCTTTTAGTCTTTTCATCAAACTGTTCAGATGTGTTATGACACACATCTAGAGTAGAACCCAGAGCTTGAATCAACCCTAAGGTAGGTACAATACCACTGTGCCACAACAGCCCTTTTAAAAGTGATTTTATGTCATTCTCCTAATGTAGAACAAATGTCCAAAGGCACTTCAAAGAGACAATGGTTAAGGTTGAGAAAAGGAAGGATATCTTGGGTGGGGGTGACCGAAGGTTCTATTGCAGATGTGAATTTTAAAGGTGCTGAGGGGGATGGAAAGTCAAAGAGGTTTAACAAAGGCAAAAATGTTTGGTGAACTGACAGAAGACACAGGGTTGGGATAAGGGGGTCATTTTCAAGATGGAAACCTGGAACTAGTGGAATACCACTGGGATCAGTGCAGGGGCCACAATTATTTATCGTATATATTAATGACTTGGATGTAGAAGGTGAATGTTCTACAGCTAAGTTTTCAGATGAAACAAAAATAAATGTGAATGCAAGTGGTGAGTGTGACACAAAGAATCTACAAAGGGATATGGATAGGTTAAGTGAATGGCAAAAACTTGCCAGATGGAATATAATATGGGAAAATGTGAGGTTATGCACTTTGGCAGGAAGTCTAGAAGAGCTAAATAATATAAATGGGGAAAGGCTGCAGAAAGCTACAACACTAAGAGATATGGGAGTCCTCATGCAAAAGCCTAGCATACAAGTACAGTAGGAAATGGGGATGATAAATGGAATATTTGCCTTTACTTCAAAGGAAATAGAGGATTGCTATAGGGAGACTGTGTGACAGCCGTATAAGACACTAGTCAGAGCACAGCTGGAATATAGTGAACAGGTTTGGTCTCCTTATTTAAGGAAAGCTACACTGGCATTGGAGGCATTCCAGGGATGGTCCACTAAGCTGACCCTGGGTATAGAGAGATTGTGATGATGAGAATTAGGAGAGGTTGAGCAGGTTGGGCCTGTGCTCATTGGCAGTCAGAAAAATAGCAGAGACTTTATTGAAACATAGAAGATCCTTCCAGGATTTGACCCTGTAGAGGCAGAAAGGTTGTTTCCCTTTGTGGGCCAATCTATATCCAGAGGACATCATCTCAGAGTGAGGGGAACACCCATTTATGGCAGAGATGAGGAGGAATTCTTTCTCTTGGAGGGGAGCGAATCTGCGGGATTCTTTACCACAGAGAGCTGGGACATGAAGTATATTCAAAATTAAGATGGACAGATTTTTCATGAGTAATGGAATCAAAGAAAGTGAAGTTGAGGATTATCAAGTCAGCCACGATCAAATTGAAATGTCAGACCCCTCTTCCCATTAAAAACAAGGCTGCAAAGCAGCTGTAATATCCTGGGGGTGGTCTCGGTGAGAATGGGACCTCTGCTCCTCAGCAGCGCCACACCTCAGTAATGGCCACCGCCAGGACTGCAACAAAGTGCATGGTTGAAGAAGACATGGGTCTTAGAGCGAGGCAACACGAAGGTGTTGGAAATTGGTGGGGGTTGGAGGGGAGGGGGAGAGTCACAGAGGTGGGGCTTTGGAGGAGAGGCGATAAGGACAGTGGATAGGTATTATCCTGGCTGGGGGTAAGGTGGAGCCCCCAATCACAGAGGACACTCTCCCCAAACAATGATCCTCCACTTTCTTTGAAACAGTGCAATTTAAAAAAAACACTCAATCCTGCCCATGTGCTCGTGCCCACTGCATTGTGGTGTGGGCAACAATTGATTCACTCATTTGACTTGGTAACAAATCTATTCACCATTTCTCATTGATGTAAAATTGGTGAGTGGACTGTCGATTTCATGTTATGGGGGCATCTGTTGGAGGGAGTGGAAGGAAAGGGGGTGATGTTGCCAACTCTCGTATCTTACTTGTTAGTGGAGAACTGGAGATGGCACAGATATTGTTCCCAGTGGTGGATGGGTCAGGGAAGAGGAGGAGATGACAGGAGATCTGGCAGAGGTGGAAGTAGGCAGTTGGTGTGATTGAGTGGGACGTTCACTCAGGATTGAGCCTGGTTCAGTCTCTGTGAGGGGGCTGGAGCGACCCTAAGGGAGCCTTGGTAATGAACTTGAAGCAGAGATACTTAAACACCCTCATCATGATGATGAGCTGATCTTTGTTGGAAGTAGACACAGCAGACAAGAATGACTCAGACAATATTGCGTGGAACAGTAATATCTGTCTCTGAATTCTTAGATGTTTTTAGAACTTCACAATGATCAAAAGTGAGGAACATTGGTGAGGTAAAACAACCATTTCAAAAGAAGAAGTGAATTACAATTTTAAAAGTTCTGAATGAAATATGGCAATTTAGTGGCTAAGCCTTCTACAAGGGTACAGGGGTTGATAGAAGACATAGTGAGAAATTAAATGTCCTTTTGTAAAGTGACGCGAATGTTACTGAATAATTTGCCCAGGGCTTCATAAAAGGGGTCACAGAAGGTGTGAATGCAGAGAGAGTAGAGCATACTGAAGCACTGCATTTCAATCACAAAACTCTTGATGCAAGGCACAATGGTCCAGATGTGGCAGAAGGAGAGGCAGGCAAAGTAGAGACCCCAGCACACAGACAGGGGGACTCCACAGAGAGCAGAGAGTATCCGATAGCACCAGTATTTTGACACAGTGAAGGTTGTGACGCTGACTTTCCACACACCGTCTAAGCTGTGAATTCCTTCGGGCTCCGCAATCACATCTTCAAAATCTATCTGCGGACACAATAAAAATCACATTTTCAGACTCCAAGTGTTAAACTCTGAGCCTCCGTTCAACCTGTTTACTCCAAGTTTAGTTTTAAAGCAGTGGACACATTTTTGGTCAGATGAGCGCACACCTTTGGTTTGTTTAAGTACTTGAATGCATTTTGATGGCAATGAGGATCAAGCATGTTGATTGAGGGAATTGGAGTAATTTTCTTATTTTGTTACCAGTTAAGGCCAACTTTCCTGGGAAATAATGACCTGCTGATTAAATTATATTTCAAATTTTAAAGCATTTTAAATGTTAGAAGAGATGGATAGTTCTGTTTGTTTTGCAGAGCCAACTACTACTAGGTAATGTCTGGGTCAAGTGCTGTGATCAATTCTTTTTACACTGGTTTAAGGTTCTGTTTGGTTAAGAGTCACAGAGGATTAGCCACTGGTGAGTCTTAATAAGAAGAGGCACTTGTCTTAACAAAGTGTAGTTTATTGCACTGGAGCAGTGGGTGGAAGTTGCATTGTCTAGTATGACAGATCCAGATCTGACCCCATCATGATAGTTAATAGTAGAATAATTAATGTAGTAAGCACAACTAATGACAACAGCCAGACCCCACTGTTGGCATTGGATTTAGTAGAAAAGAAACTTTACTTTGGTTAAACTCTCATTGACTGTAGCCATTGGGTGGATTTCCACGCTTGCACTTTATTGAACTGTGTTAAGTTTGCCCATTTTCTGGTGGACCTATTTGGTTGGGTATGGTAACTTTGCTTGAGCAGCTATCAAATAGTTTGGTCACCAGGGAAGCGATGCCCCTTTTGCTAATTTCCTCAAGTTGCCTCTGAACTTGGTTTATGAAGGGTTCCAGAATCTTCCTGGGTTTGCAAAAGTACAATGAATTTGATTTCTTCCTTAACATAATGCTTCGTTCTGTATTGAATTAAATACAATCATAGAATCCCCACAGTGCAAATAGAGGCCATTCAGCCCATTGCATTGGTGCAGAAGAGCATACCATCCAGATCCAGCCCTCTCCACCCTGTCCCTCTAGTCCTGCATTTCCCATAGCTAATCCACCTAGCCTGCACATCCCTGGACACTGTGAAGCATCGCCAAACCACCTAACCTGCGCATCTTTGCAATGTGGGAGAAAAACAGAGCATTCTGAGGAAACCCACGCAGACAAGAGGAGAATGTGAAAACTCTACACAGTCACCCAAGGCTGGAATGGAACCTGGGTCCATGGCGGTGTAAGGCAGCAGTGCTAACCACTGTCCCACTGTGCTACCCCAAATTTGCCTAAAATTTAGGGTATACCACCTCAAAGGAACTTTGACTCCTCAGTTCTTCTTTTTTCTTGACCGTTTGATTATAATTGAAGGCAAAACACATCTTCCTGCTCAAGATTGAGGTTTCCTGATAATGAATATGTATTCTATCTGAAATCCCTTTATGTTGTAAAGTTAATATTGGTGCATATGTTTAATGTTGACTGTTATGCCATCTGTACCACGTAGCTTCATTTCTGTAGATTTCAATTCCTGTTTCTTCAACCATGGTTTTTGATATTCATCCTGTCAAACTCCAGATTTCCCCTAAGGAGGCCTCAGTAATCTTTTCTAATGTTATAGCTTCATAGGGATCTCCAGCACAGAAAAAGACCTTTTGGCCACTGCATCCACCTCGGTCAAAAACAACTGCCGAATTATTCTAATCCCGTTTTCCAACACTTGGCCCATAGCCGTGTATGCCTTGTCTTGCAAGTGTATGTCTAAATACTTCTTAAATGTTCTGAGAGTTTAGTGGTGATTGCTGTACTGAATTGAGTTATTTGCATATCGAGTCACCACCATTTTTGCTTCTCTGAAAGTGTGCCCTACCTCTGCCCTAGAGGTGACCTATCATTTTACAGATGCTTTAGTCTTTTGTCATAACTGACCATTGCTTCTGCTGTGGGGACTGTTTGTGCCACAGTGTTGACATTGACTATTAGTATCTGCTGTTTGATCTACTATGTGTGTTGCCTTGCCACATGCATCCTCAGAGCGTTTGTACAGGTTCTGTTGGTTTCCTGGGAAAGGTTGTTATTTTCCCATTAGCATTTGTGTGTGAGTCTTCCTGGCTTTTGCATCCAGCACAACCTGAATAGCTTTCTGCGGAGTCAAATCTTTTTGGACCATCGTATATCTTACAAAGACTCATCAATAATTTCAACAACAACTGTTGAATTAACACTTATAAATTCTGACTTCAAACAGCCAGTTTTCCATCAGTCTGTAGATGTCATCAATGAAATTCTTTGGATTTTGAACTCTCATTTGTTCTGATTAAAGTAGTTACCAAAATCTTGAAGAAGCTCTTCAAAAGCATCTGTGCCTTCATTTATGTGGTGCCATGTACCATCTACATCTATCTGAGGGTGCTGACAGGCCTTAGCTTAACAATTCATCCCAAGGACAGCATCTGTGACAGTACAGCACTCCTTCAGTATGTCACAGGAGTATCAGCATAGATTATAAACTCTAGTCTCTCAGAGTATGGTTTGAAACCACAATGCTCTCACTTAGCTATGAGAGTGCAAATACTGAGCCACAGCTATCAACTTGAAGTACCAATTAGTTGCTTCAGAAGATACATTTAATTTGAAATTCTAGCAGGCCCTAGTTTCTAATATCGGCTTCACTGAGTCATAGAGTTGTACAGCAAGGAAATAGACCCTAGAGTCCAATTCATCCAAGCCAGCCAGACTCCTTAAATTAATCTAGTCCCATTTGCCAGAATTTGGTCCTTATCCCTCTAAACTATTCAGTTCAAATTAACCCTGTTGTGTTTCTCTGGGATTCTTAAACCATGGCACATGTTTCTTGCTCATCTTCTCTTTCAATGAACTCCTTGTCATCTCCCAGTGATTTAAGCCCTGATACAGACTTGCTGGCTTCTTCAAAGACTCTCCCTATTCTTTTGTATACAGTATCCCAAACGCAATACGATGTTTCATTCTTCTCCCTACTAGTTCCCCTCCAATAGGTATTCTTCTGTATTGCTGAACTAGCAAGAATGTTTATTTAAAGGGACTAAATTTGCACATTCTCCCTGTGTCTGTGTGGGTTTCCTCCGGGTGCTCTGGTTTCCTCCTACATTCCAAAGATGTGCAGGTTAGGTGGACTGGTCAAGCTAAATTATCCATACTGTCCAGGGATGTGCAGGCTAGAAGGGTTAGCCATGGGAAATGCAGGGGGTGGATGTCTTCGGAGCGTCGGTGTTGACTCGATGAGCCAAATGGCTTGCTTCCGGGTGGTAGGAAGTCTGTGAAATTAAACATAATGTTGGTGCAGTGGAGCTGAAACCCTGATGGAATGATAAAAGTGCCAGCTCACGTCCGCAACTCCCCTTCCACCATCAATCCCCACCCCTCCGAGCAAGGCAATCCACTTTCAAAACTAAAAACAAAGTCTGCGACAAAAGCCATGTCTGATCTTTTTCAAAATTAGAAGCTTTACCAAAGGGTGCACAGAGGATCAATTCCAGAGGTAAGCAAATTCCAGAGACTTGTACCAATCTCAGAAAGATCTTGAACAGAGCTGTATAATTTGACCATTTATGCCTATAGTATGAATCAGGGATGACTACTTCCTTTGCCTGAAGGTGGAAGGAATTTAATTGTTATATGTACACAAACTCAGCAGCTTCACGATCACTTTTCCTGACAGTGATTCATTTCCAGAATATAAAGTGAATGAGACTGTGTTGTAAGCAAGTGGTTTATAGTGTTGCATGTTGCTAGGCGACCCAAACATCAGTGAAAGTGCTGAGCTCTGGCTCCAAAAACAGTAGGTTCACTGGGGTCACGCTGCGGCTCAGTGGCTCAGTCGATTCCACTTGCTCAGAACCTGTGTAATGCCATTGGGCACTGCAATGTGTGTGACTGAAACATTCCACCAGCTCATGAGAAAGCCCAATCCCTTGGCTGACAGTGAACTGTGCACCTGCATGCTTTTGCCCTCACCCACCTCGCTGCACCCTCATCCCAACCCACTTGACAGGAAATGACAAGCCGCCGGTGGATTACAGACTGGGGTCGAAGTGTATTTTTGTCCTTCCTGACGTCAGATGTTGCTGGGATATGATGTGCTCACTATGTTACAGGGTCAGCAGCTGATGAAAGTTTAAAGAGACTAATCCAATAAAATGAGAGTTCAAAACCTTCTTCCCTCAACACCACCTGATGGATGACAATCTAAATGCTGTTTTTTGCAAGCATCTGGCAATTAAAGACTATAAAAGTGGCCAAAAGCTGTTAAATTCTTGCAAACAAAAAAACAACAGGTCCTGAAGAGGAGGAAACCCATGCCCTTTAACCTTGTTTGGTCAATAGCCCTCGGGGCGAGGGGGAGGCATGGTGATTAGTACCACTGCCTCACAGTGTCAGGGACCCGGGTTTGATTCCAGCCTCGGGCGACTGTCTGTGTATTGTTTGATTCCAGCCTCGGGCGACTGTCTGTGTAGTGTTTGATTCCAGCCTCGGGCAACTGCCTGTGTAGTGTTTGATTCCAGCCTCGGGCGACTGTCTGTGTAGTGTTTGATTCCAGCCTCGGGCAACTGCCTGTGTAGTGTTTGATTCAAGCCTCGGGTGACTGTCTGTATAGTGTTTGATTCCAGCCTCGGGCGACTGTCTGTGTAGTGTTTGATTCCAGCCTCGGGCAACTATCTGTGTAGTGTTTGATTCCAGCCTCGGGCGACTGTCTGTGTAGTGTTTGATTCCAGCCTCGGGCGACTGTCTGTGTAGTGTTTGATTCCAGTCTCGGGCGACTGTCTGTGTAGTGTTTGATTCCAGCCTCGGGCGACTGTCTGTGTAGTGTTTGATTCCAGCCTCGGGCGACTGTCTGTGTAGTGTTTGATTCCAGCCTCGGGCGACTGTCTGTGTAGTGTTTGATTCCAGCCTCGGGCGACTGTCTGTGTAGTGTTTGCATGTTCTCCCTGTGTCTGCTTGGGTTTACTTCAGGCGCTTCAGTTTCCTCTGACAGTCCAAAGTGCAGGTTAGGTGGACTGGCCATGCTAAATTGCCCATAGTGTCCAGGGATATGCAGGCTAAGTGGGTTAGCCGTAGGAAATGCAGGGTTACAGGGATGGGATGTGGCTGGGTGGGATACTCTTCAGAGAGTCGGTGTGGACTCAATCAGCCAAATGGCCCGCTTCCACACTGCAGGGATTCCATGATATGTGAATCCAGTCCCACACCAATGTGTTTGAGTCCAGTCTGCCTCTGATATAGTCTAAGTAAGAAACTTTGTTGCACCATCATCTGCTCAGGGCGGCTCAGGATGGGGAATAGATGTTGGCCTTACCAATGACGCTCACGTACAGGAAAGGAAATTTTTGAAAATCAGATTTCTACACTGCCCCCTTATCTCTCCCAAATGATGACAGAATCGTCGAATTAGAGAATTATACAACCAGAGGCCTTTTTATCTTATTGTGAACGTGCTGGCTCTTCAATTCAGCTGTCATTTAGCCCCAGTCTCCCCCTTTTAGTCCTACATCTTGTCCCTTTTCAGGTAGATTTTAATCTGAAGATTAAATCAATGTCCAACACCTTTTCAAACAGTGCATTCCAGATCACAACAACATGGCAGACAGATGGTGGTTTAGAAGTATCAATGCCAAAAAAAAACATGAAACAATATCAAAAATTGGTTGAAAGCTCCCACTTCGTTGTTTAAATTTTAGAATTATCTTTGCTGGCCCATTGCCAATCACAAATGACCATAATTTCGGGAAGGGTTCAAATCAGCATTAACCAGGCCAGAATTCTTGGAATATCACTTCCTTGTATTGTGTAGACATTGTCGTCAAACCAGAATAGCAGAGTGTCATGCCTGCCCAGCAGAAATTGAGAATTTGCTTAAAGTGGTGCAAATGGCTCCTCATTGATCTCACACATACCAACAGAAGTGGGCATCAATCTCCTAAAGTGAGCGAGAGAATAGGCTAACACATTGCAGCATGTACTGAATACTGCATTCAATTCTGGTCTCCCTGCTTTAGAAAAGATGTTGTGAAACTTGAAAGGGTTCAGAGAAGATGTACAAGGATGTTGCCAGGGTGGAAGGTTTGAGCTATAGAGAGAGGCTGAACAGGCTGGAGCTATTTTCCCTGGAGCGTTGCAGGCTGAGGGATGACCTTGTAGAAGTTTATAATCTAATGAGGGGCATGCACAGGGTGAATAGTCAAGATCTTTTCCCCAGGGTAGGGCCATCCAAAACTAGAAGTGCAAGGGGAAAGATTTAAAAAGAACCTAAGGAGCAACGTTTTCATGTGGAGGGTGGTGTATGAATGGAATGAACTGCCAGAGTAAGTGGTGAAAGCTGGTTCAATTTGAAAGGCATTTGGATGGGTACATGATTAGGAAGGGTTTAGAGGGATATGGTCCAACTACCAGCAAATGGGACTAGATTGGGTTGGGATATCAAGTCAGCATGGATGGGTTGGACTGAATGGTCTGTTTCCATGCTGTACATCTCTATGACTTCGGAAAGACATGGTTTGACTAGGAATAGTCAACATGAATTTGTGCATGGGAGACCATGCCTCACAAATTTGTCAGAGTTCTTTGATGAAGTGACCAGGAATGTTGACGAAGGCAGGGCAGTAGATGTAGTCTATATGGATTTCAGTAAGGTCTTTGATAAAGTTCCACATGGTAGGCTGCTCAGGAAGGTTAATTCGCATGGAATCTAGGGGGAGCTGGCAAACTGGATATACAATTGAGAAAATGCTAGAAAATCTCAGCAAGTCTGGCAGCATCTGTAAGGAGAGAAAAGAGCTGACGCTTTGAGTCTAACTGACCCTTTGTCAAAGCCCTTTTCTCAGGCAGGATCCTGACATTGTTACAGAGACAGGGAGGTATTTCAGGTCTGGAAGGGATTACACGGATCAGGACAGCTCAATGGACTGAAGCATTTTTCACAGATAAGGAAAGGTTGTAGGAGCTGGAGACGTTTACCCAGATACGAGAGGTTAAAGGCAAAAAAAAAGAAACAGCAATTTGCTTTTATCCAGTGGATACACAATAGGCTTGATGGCAGGAAGCAGAGTCTAATAGTGGAAGGATGCTTGTCGGACTGGAGGCCTGTGACCAGTGGAGTGGCTCATGGGTCAGTGCTGGACCCATTGCTGTTTGTTATCTATATCAATGATTTGGATGAAACTGTACAATGCATGAAGAAAGGTTGCAGATGACACTAAAACAGGCAGTATTGTGGACAGTGAGGAAAATTATCAGAAAATACAGCTGGGGAAGTCGGTCAAGAAATGGCAAATGCAGTTTATTATAGGTGTGAGGTCTTGCATTTTGGAAAGTCAAATCAAGGTAAGAGTTTCATGGTGAATGGTAGCACCTTAAAGAATGTCGTGGAATGGAGGAACCTTGGAGTTCAGGTGCATGGTTCTCTGTAAGTAGAGTCACAGGTTGACAGGGCAGTCAAGAAGGATTTTGGCACACTGGCCTTCATCCGTCAGGGCACTGAATACAGAAGTTGGGAAATTATATTGCAATTGTGCAGGACATTGGTGAGGCCGCTCTTGGGGTATTGTGTTCAGTTTTGGTCACCTTGCTATTGGAAGGATGTTATTAAACTGGAAAGAGTACAGAAGAAATTCCCAAGGATGTCGCCAGGACTCAACGGTCTGAGCTACAGGGAGAAGTTGGACAAGCTAGGACATTTTTCTTTAGAACATAGGAGACAGAGGCCCACTTTCTTATACAAATGTATAAGATCATGACGTGGATAGGGTGAATGCACTCAGTCTTTTTTCCCAAGGTTGGGGAATTGAGGACTAGAGGTCATCAGTTTAAGGTTAGAGGGAAAGAATAAAAGGGAACCTGAGGGACAAATGTTTTACACAGAGGGGTGGTACGCATATGGAATGAGTTGCCAGTGGAAGTGGTTGCGGTAGGTACATTAACAACATTTAAAAGGCATTTGGACAAATACATGGATGGGAAATGTTTAGAAGGATATGGGGCCAAGTGCAGGGAAATGGGGTTAGCGTGGATGGGCATTTTGGTCAGCATGGAGCAGTTTGGGCCAAAGGGCCTGTCTCTGTGCTGTAGGACTCTATGACTCTATAACTCAAAATATAATCTTAAACTGAGCCCTTAATGGACCTATCAAAAGGTCAATCCTCACATACCCTTCCCCTCGTTCATGCCTTTTGAAGAAGTTAACTATAACTCCTGAACCTCACTGCATCAGTCTGTTAAAAAGATAGTTTGGCCAACTAATCTGAAAATTCCCGAACCTTTCTGATCTCAGAAGCAGACTCAGACCTTGGAAGGACTTGGATGAATCCTGGGTATACCAGGGCAATAGGTTTGGGGCCCTCTTGTGCACAGTAGTGATGTCCCTACCTCAGGACTGAGAGGCTAGGGAGTTGGAATCCCGTCTGTCCTAGAGGTGTATAATTACACCTCTGAAAAGGTTGGTTTGGAAAAATAGGTTAAATTTTAAATAAAGATTGCCTGCAGTTAACAACACTGTCTGCAAGACCCTCAACCGAGAAACCAGACTGTGGGCTGAAGTTCTGATGAAGAGTCACTGAACTCAAAACATTTCTCTCTGCACAGATGCTGTTAAGTTTCTCTGCCAGTTTCTGTTTTTGTTTGTTTCAGATTCCAACCTTCACGTTCCAACCTCTTCAAACCCCACCAGTTTGAATGTATGAGTAAGCAAAATTTCAGTCTTTGTTGCAGGTCACTTAAAGAAAATGGACTTGACAGAAAGAGATTAGGTGGAAATACAACACATGCTTCTTTCAAGAGGGAAGCGGTATAAGATAAACTAAAAACACCTCTGCTTATTGGCAGGAAAGATACAAAATAAAATAATTTAAGCCACCTCTTCTTCTTGTGTGTAACATGGTAATGTCACTGGACTCATAGTTCAGAGACCCAGACCAATGCTAGATTGGACCAATGATTTCAAATAGCACTGTGGAATTTGGCAGATGTTAGGTTCAATTAATAAGTCGAGAGCAAAAGTTAGTTTCAATTGTGGTCTCAACTATCATCATTTATTGTTAAAAAAAATCTAGTTCATCAATGTCCTTTAGAGAAGGAAATCTGCCATCCTTACCTGACACAATTTACATGTGTTTGCCAATCCACCTTTTTCTGAAATGTCTTAGAAGGCCATTCATTTAAGGGACAATTAGAATCAATAACAAATACTATCAGCAACATCTACAGCCCATGAAAGAATAAAGAAAACATAACCAGGCATGTGAGATGGATAGCACTCCAAGGATAATAAATGGATCTTGCCGTCATCCGTTACCAATAATGGCTTCTGGAAAGGGACACTTTGTAGGAACCCTGACAAGACTCTATAGCACAGTGGCTCAGTGGTCAGTACTGCTGCCTCACAGCACCAGGGATCCAGGTTCGGTTTCAGCCTGTAGTGTCCAGGGATGTGCACGCTAAGTAGGTTAGCCACAGGAAATGCAGGGTTACAGGGATTGGGTAGGGACGTTGTTTTTGAGTGGGATGCTCTTCGGAAGGTCAGTGTGGACTTGATGGGCCAAATGGCCTACTTCCACACAGTAGGGATTGTGTGATTCATGCCTCAGCCAGTGAAAGCACACTATGGACCCACAGCTAACATGCTTCTGTACCAAACCATGTGGTGCCTTTGTCCAGTGAACTTACTGGTTGGATTAGAACTCTGAACATTGAGGGTGCTTGTGTTGTTCTTTCCAGCCCAGGGAGAGAGCAGAATGTGAGCAAAGATCAAGTACCAAAGTAATAAAATTTTAACACCAAGTAGGTTTGGGTAAGCAGGGTAGGATGGAATTGGAGGAGAGGTTGGGGAGAAGTGGGGTCGAGCACCAAGTGCTCTTACTAATTCAGACCGGTGTCACGAAGTACGTTAACTCTGAGCATTCAAGGGAACACTGTCGTTCTAATGGCTCATGGAATGAGCAGAAAGTGGCAGCCAGTAGAAAGGAGTAAAGGTTTAGATGGTAAAGACATTGCTGGCTAACAACAGAGGAACACATGCAAGGACAAAATATGCCACTGGAAGAGAGTTTCAGGAAACCTGTGGAGTAGGTTAGCAGAGTGCAGGATACAGAGGTCACAGCATTCCTCATGGGATTCGGTAGAGGAAATTTTGCATTTCCTGTCCTAAGAAAGGAGGGATTTTCCACTTATCCTGCAGGGCTTTTTCTGTTCACAGGTCAGCTGCAGACCTGTTTCAGGCTGTAAAGAGGATTATGGGAACATGAGTAGGCCATTCAGCCCATCAAGCCTGCTTTGCCATTCAAGGGGAACATGGGTAATGTGTATCTCAGCTTTGTTTACCTATCTAGGTTGTGTAACAACTAAGACCCATACCTAATAAAAATCTGAAGGAATGTTGAGGCAGATTCCTTACTTAGGGCTCAGGTAAAACAAAATCAGGGTCCCATGGATACATTAGAACTCGGACTTACATAATCTCACGAGGCCACTAGCTGCTTTATGTGGGTACCTCATCCAAATTAAAACAAACAACATCATGAAAGGGTTGACTACTAGCTAACAATCAAGCCCACAGTTCTTAAAATGTTTGAAAGCCATGTGCAATATGTTGTAATCAAAATGGTGAAAGGTATAATTGCAGACACAGAGGGTAAACCCACTAGAAATACTCCATAGATCAGATGGCATTAGCAGAGAAACAACAAGTCATGTCCATCAAACATTTCAGAGATCATACGTTTTCCTCAGGACTCATGTTTCACCTATTGTCCCCAACCAGAATGGATGTTCAGTCGTATTTCACTGGTCTTTGGCTCCATCATGACTATTCAGTGTTAGCTTATTGGATTGTATACTCAGATCAGTTACATGAGTGGTCATTTCTAAATAGTTGATGAATACAATTGGCAAAACACAAAGAAATTTTCAGGCTCTCTACAATTTGTTGAGTAATCATTGGCTTGACAACATTCCATTCTCCACAATACCGTAAGAGATAGGAGCAGAACTAGACCATCTGGCCCATTGAATCTGCTCCACCATTCAATCATGGATGCTATGTCTTGTCTTCTCCCAATAACTCTTGATGCTTTTACCAAGGAAGAACCTATCTATCTCTGTCTTAAATACACTCAATAACTTCGTTCCACAGCTTTCTACAGCAATGAGTTCCACAGATTAACCACTCTCTGGCTGAAGAAATTCATCCTCATTCAGTTCTAAAGGGTCGTCCCTTCACTCTGAGGCTGTGATCTCAGGTCCTGGTCTCTCCTACTAGTGGATACATCTTCTCCCACGTCCACTCTATCCAGGCCTCTCAGTATTTTGTAAGTGTCAAACAGATCTCTCCTTCTAACTCCATCGAGTACAGAACCAGAGTCCTCAAATGCAATCCTTCATCCCTAGGATTGTGCTTGTAAACCTCCTCTCGATTTCCTCCAAGGCTAGCAAGTCCTTCCTTAGATATGGGGCCCAAAATAATTCACAATATTTCAAAAGCACTCTGCCAAGACCCTTATACAGCCTCAGCAATACATTTTTGCTCTTGTTTTCTAGCCCTCTTAAAATGAATGCGAACATGATACTTGCTTCCTAACTGCCAACCGAACCAGCATGTTACCCTTTAGAAAATCCTGAACTGGGACTCCCAAGTCGCTTTGTGCTTCAGCTTCCCAAAAGCCTTTCCTTATTTAAAATGTAGTCTACAACTTCCTTCTTGCCAAAGTGCATAACCTCATACTTTCCCACATTACATTCTGTCTGCCACAATTATGCCCTCTCTCCTAGCCCATCCAAGTCCTTCTGCAGCATCCTCAATTCCTCAACACTACCAGTCTCTCCATGTGTCTTAGTGAGATCTGCAAATATAGTAACAATGCCCTCAGTTCCTTCATCCAGATTGTTAATGCAGCCTCTAACTCATCCTTACGATGATCAATTTCTTGAATCAAGAATGTAGCTGAGACTTTAGCTTATTGCTGACTCCACTCCAAGTCATCATCATTCTTGAGCTGCTTACAATCTCAAATCCTTCTTCTTGGTGCGATTATAAAGTATTTGTTTGGTCAGCCTGTTTGGACACATTATTAAACACCTCCAGGCGGGTAGGAATTAAACATTGACCGTCTAGCTTAAAGGTAGGCACACTACCACTGGGCTACAGACTTCTGTTGTGTGGTTATACAGTGTATTCTGTACACTGATATGCATAAGTGGGACTGGGACACTAAGGCTAGACTAGGAGCCAGACAGTTGTGGATTCAGGCTCCCATCTAGAGTTTAAAAAACAGGTAGAGATATCAGTGGTGAAACATGGACACTGGAGGAAAACCTGCATTCTGGGATCATCCTGCTGAAAAATGTCAAACTGAGACCCCTATGTTCCTCCAGGTAAATATGAAAAGATCCCACAGCTCTAAGGCAAGCAAGTTAAAGGGCGCTCTCCCTGGTGCCTAATACCACAGCACTGGAACAGATAATCCACGTGTCATCAATGCATTGTCATTGTATGCAAATTGATTCTGAATTTTCCCATTGATTCTGAATTTTACAACTTCAACAAAGAACGGACTCAAATGGATGGAAAGGCTTGGAGACATCCTGTGTTTGTGACAATTAGTAGGCACAAATGCAGGAAAGAAAACTGATTGTTATTTTGTGACTTTTTAAAAAAAAAATGCCCTGCAACTATTTCAGAAAAAGAAGCTCCATTCAGTCTACAGCTCACAGCAACTCGTACAGGTAGGATGTTCAAAGACGTTTTGATTTAACAACTGTGTGACCACTATCAAAGCCGTCTACAGTCAGTACAATGCAATGCAGAGCCCGTACATTCATAACACAGCACACAGCCGGATAAATATAGAGCGGTTGTCAACACTTCAGGCTCGGGGATATTTAAAGCAGACACACATTTCACCTTACCTCCCAAAATAAATAAATTGGAGTGGATTGGATATTAAAAGGGGTTAATCAATTGGGCAGCGTGGATTTCTTTTTTAAAAAAGTATTTTTGGAAAGGATTTAAACTAAACTTCAGCTATTTTTTAAGTGAGCAAATCAAGGGACTTTATTGGACTTTGTGCATTCTAAGGATAGTTGTGTTGCCAAAGTCAAGGGCTGGTTGCACTATATGCACGTTACAAGATAAAGAGAGAAGGGAAATGTATTACCTTAACCACATCCTCGTTGATTTGTTTGGGATCCCGGTTGACCAGATCGATTTCTTTAGTGATTCCGTTCTTGAACTTGGGGGAAGAATCAGTCCCAGTCTCAGTCATGGCCTGCAGGGGAAGGGGTGGGGGGAATTAAAAAAAAAGCTTACAACTCAAATGGCTTGAGCGTTCTGCTGCAATCTGCCAAAGTGAACGGGAAATGTCTTGGATTTGTGGGTGGGGCAGGTGAGAGAGGAGTCTGTGTGACAGAAGTGGACGGGCTTTCTCAACTCTTATAGCTCCACCCTGGATGTCAGGCTGACATTAGAGCAGCCTCCCCCCCCCTCCCCCCCCCCCCCCCCCCCACTGCTCTGAGCTCTGAGAGAGGACAGTGACAATCCGCTACTTGCTCGCTGTTACCACCAGCCATGGGCATTCCTTCCCGAGTCCGAGTGTCTATTGCACAGGGAGAGGGATATCACCGACCCCTCACACTATATTATAGCACATTCCCCGCCGCTGCTTTGATAATAACACTGGAGTCCCAAAACAGAACTGCACCCGCGATTTTTATTTCCATTATTCCCGAAAAAGAAACGAGGATATAGCCAGCAAACTACCTCGATTAATTAAATTCGGACGGGGAAATTCTCGGAGACCGATTGCTGGTAATCGATACAGGGTATTTGGTATTCGATATTGGTATCTGAGATTGGGTTTAGCGTTAGGACGGGAGAAGGGGTATTTGTATTGGGTAGAGGGTGTGGGATACGATGCAGTGTTTTGGGTAATGGATGTGGGGTTGTGGGCTTGGGTACAGTGGGATTGGATATTGGATTAGACATGCTGGGATTGGACAAGTGTTTGGTATTGGATGTAGGATGTTGGGATTGGATGTAGGGTGTTGGGTATTGGATGTAAGGTGTTGGGTATTGAATGTAGGGTGTTGGGTATTGGATGTAGGGTGTTGGGTATTGGATATAGGGTGTTGGGTATTGGATATAGGGTGTTGGGATTGGATTAGGGTGTTGGGTATTGGATATAGGGTGTTGGGATTGGATTAGGGTGTTGGGATTGGATTAGGGTGTTGGGTATTGGATATAGGGTGTTGAGATTGGATGTAGGGTGTTGGTTATTGGATATAGGATGCAAGAGTAAGCAGTTCAGCCCATCAAGTCTGCTCCACCATTCAGGTCATGGCTTATCATTTGCCTAAACGCCAGAATTCTATGCTATCCACATATCCTTAGATGTCATTGTTCATCTGAAATCTATCAAGCTCTGGGTTGAACTACCTTAATGACTGAGCTTCCACAGCCCTCTCCAAAGATTCACCAGCTCTGATTGAAGAAGTTCCTCATCACCTCAGTCATAAATGTTGTGCATTTTATTCTGAGACTGTGTCTCCTGGATCTAGACCCCACAGCAGGGGGAAACATCTTTTCTGCATTCACTCTATCTATCCCTTTAAGAACATTAAAAGTGTCTATGAGATCTCCTCTCATTCTTCTAAACTTCGGAGAATACAGGGCCAATCCCACCATCCCAGGAATCAGTCTGGTGAACATTTGCTGCACTCCCTCTATGGCAAGTACAGGCGCTGCCTCGGTTGCAAAGAGGTCCCATTCTGGAGACCATTTGCAAATTGACTTGTTTCAGACCATGATGCAGGACAATGTAAACAATGCAGGACAGCTGTTCGTAAATCAGGGAAATATTTGCATGTTAGGACTTTAACATTAAATCCCTGTATGGGATTGTGTTCCTCAGTATAAGCATTCCTAAATCGGACATTCGTAAATGGGGGAGACCTGCAAGGGTACCAGAACCACAAAACTCCAGGTCCAGTCTCATTAGTGTTCCAAATAGTTGGAGCAAAACGTCCTTAATCCTGTACTCAAATGCTCTTGTGTTAAAGGCGAACACACCATTTCCCTTCCAGGCTGCTTGCTGTACTTGCATGTTTGCTTTCAGTGACTTTTGATCAAGGGCACCTAGATTGATAGTTATCCAATATCCATAACTATTGGATATCAATAGTTTTGGAACTGTGAATCATTTATGAAATATACTGGGCCTTTGTTCCTCCTGCCAATATGGATAACCTCACACTTCTTCACATTGTAAGTGTCAGACAGTGGGCCACTCACTCAGCCTGACAAAATGCATGTGAAGTTTCTTTACATCTTCCTCACAACTCACATTCCTGTCAGGTTTTGGATCACCTGCAAACCTAGAAATATTACAATTGATTCCCACATCCAAATGTGACGAAGCTGCTCCATTAACAAGATTATCCAGCCCTTGGCTTTTTTTTTCAGAGAGGTTGTAAACGACACACACTCCGAAAAATCTGGAGGTTGGAGGGATTTAGGACCAATTTGATAATAGCTAACAGATACTATCTTAGCAGGAGGCTTTCAAGTTAAAAAAAAAACACTTGTACATTGAAAGGGGTGTGGCCAGCTTTCCCGGCTGATCTTTTCTCTGGTTTGTTTTTTTTCAGTAGTGTGGTAAAGCTGCTGAACCCAGAAGCAGGTCCAGCCTGGTACTCTCTCTCTGACTTCTATCCTGGAAGAATTTGGGTTTGATTGTGCCAAAGGGTGTTTATGGGGATTGTTGCGTGTATTTAGAACAGCACCATTAAGTTGGAATAGTCCATTGGGTTTTCGGATAGGTTAAGTTATTCGGTATTCTGTTTTCTGTTCTTCATGCTTCATTCAGCAATCTTGTAAATAAATTCTGTTTTGTTTAAAACTAAGTGGTTCGAGCAGCTGATTCTCTCCTGGAATATCCACTTCACTCCTGCTGAAAACAACTAGCAAAGTTAGGGTTGGGCTACCTTTTTGAAATGTTTTGAGGGGGGCATGGCCTGGTCCGTAACACAAATCATTAATATAGATTGTGAGCAGCTGGGGTTCAAGCAGTAATCCTTGTAGAGCCCCACTGGTCACAACCTGCCAATCCAAGGACAAACCATTTATTTCTACTCACTGCGTTCAATTCTGATCTCCTTACTATGGGAAAGATTTGTGAAACTTGAAAGGGTTCAGAAAAGATTGACAAGGATGTTCCAGGATTGGAGGATTTGTGTTATGGGGGTGGCTGAATAGGCTAGGGTTATTTT